>NC_053023.1:454961075-455140645 GCF_003073215.2 Triticum urartu | reverse complement strand
CTGCCTGTTGGACTCAGCGTCGCCTTCCAAGGCGCAATTGCTTCAGAACTGGCCATTGCTCAGCGCATCGTTGAGCTGAAGCAGAAAATTGATCACGAAAAAGCTCAGTTCAAGAAGCACATGGCCAGTCTCAGCGTGCAGGAAGTGAGAAGCTTCAAAATCATGCTGCATGATCTCAAAGAAAACTTTCTGAAGAAGCGTGCTGAAGCTCAAGGCTCGCGTGAAAGGATGAAGTCATTGGCTGACAAATGTGTTCAAGCCTACAACGAGGCTGAAAAGCGCAAGGCACTTGGGCGTCCAGGCATCGACCCCAAGATGGCCGCAAAGAAGAAGAAGCAGCCTGCTGTGAGTGAACCAGAGGCATCAAGACAAGCAGCCACTCCCATTGTCTTCCCAACTGCCACGACTGGCTCGAAGCCAAAGAGCCGGTCAACAGCTTCAGAGCTAAAGAAGAAAAGAGCTGCAGAAGCTGAAGCCAGAAAAAGGAAGAGCTCTGAAGCCTCTCCTTCTGTCCCCAGTAAAAAGAAGCGCAAGACTAAGAAATCTAGGGCTGCTCCCACAGAGCCCTTGATGGTTGAACCCCTTTCTGTCATTCACCCCAATGCAGAAAGAAGACTAACAGTTCATGAGCCTGCTCCCACAGAGGCACCTGACGCTGAAGATATTCCAGCAGCCGACCCACTAGCTACTGAAGACATTGGTCATCAGGACAATGTGCAAGGTGATGCAGCCCTTCCTCAGCTTGAAACAAGCGAACCCATCAGCATTGGTCGTCCTCTGACGCCAATGGCACAAGATGAGTCATGGGCGGATCGCCCTCAGGAGGAAGAAGACATTGAGGCCCAGCCCACTCCGACACCACAAGCGTCGTCTGCATTCCGTAGGCTTCGCAAAGGTCCACGGCCTCAAGTCCAGTCTGCAGAAATTCCGGCTGCATCAGCCGAAGACAATGAAGAAGCGCCTCCAGAACCCACTCCCTCGCTCCATCAAGATGCAGTTCCCCAAGAGAACGTGCCTGAAGATGTCCCTCAAACTACTAACACTGAAGCCAATGTGGAGCCCGCCCCACCAAATGCTTCAGCGGACAGCGAAGCCACTGAACCAGACACTTCAGTTCCTGAGTCTGCTGCAGGTCCACAATTTGACTATCACATAGAGCACAGGACTCATGTCCAGAAGCCAGTCCCAAGGCTTCCAAGGTTCCCAGGTCCTGCATCAGCACCTGGCTCCTTTGATGTAAACAGCTTCAAGGCAGACAACACATTTTTCGATAGCTCCAAGAACCCCTATTCAAGGGAAAGGATTGTATCAGACAGGTTCTGGAGCTATTCACAGCGCAGCTATTATTCTTGCATCTTATACAACCAAGGTCGCATCTTCCCTCACAAGCGCCTTGAGGTTGAAGCTATTGCTGGTCTGCCATGTCTTGAGGAAGCTTTGGAGTGCTTCAGGCAAGTGGGTCTGCTGCCGTTCGTGACTGATGAAGAGCACTGGAACGAAGAGCTTCTGCTTCAGTTTTATGCCACTCTCCACATCAAAGGCTACAACAGAGATCCGAAGACTTGGATCCTGGAGTGGATGACCGGAAATGTCCATCATGAAGCCAATGCATTTAACATCATTGAGCTCACCGGCCTGCCCACTCCAAGCGAATTCTTCGAGGAAGGCTGCCAATCACATTCTGAAGCTATTGAGAGTATTTTCCAGAGACCTGAACCCAATATGAGTCAGATGCTCTCAATGATGAAGCCATTGCCTCAGGATGCACCCTATCCAACTGAGTTCTTCGTTGAAGACCTAGAGTACCTGCCCAGGACCATATATCATATTATCCGGCGGACTCTCTGGCCCATTAAGGGACACTCTCCACATGCCAAGATGGAGGGTGCAATGAAGACTCTCATATTCTACATCATGCATGGCAAATGCTTCAACGCACAGGATCTTTTCATACGACAACTTGCTGCGTCAGGCTCGGACTTATTTGGTCTAAAAATCTATGCCCCTTGGGTGATGAGGCTGATCAAACTGCACTCTACAATTTCGTATCAGCCCTCAGCCCGAAACCATCGCATCTTCCTGCCAGATGTGGATATCTCTGCTGAAGCAATATACCCTGAGCCTGCCAAGCAACCAATAAGTCTTCAGAATGCCGAACACCAGAGCTTCACGCAGAATGTTGAAGGTGTTGAAGCCATGTCCAGGGTCTATCTGATGGCTGGCACTACACGTGCACCAGCATCAACTGAAGCCACAGATAGCACAAACGCTCCAAGACCCAAGAAGCGTGCTCGTGTCCTCACTGACCGAGAGCTTCTTGTGGCCCTTCACCAAAAGCAAGATAGGCATCACGACTGGCTGAAACGTCAGATGAAGAGCCTCTTGGTGGATGTCAATCGTCTTCGAAACCTGGCCACCAAGAATGCCTTCGTTACACATGAGACTTGCCGTCGTACGTGGAAAGGGCTCTCAATGATCTGCACTGAAGCTGAACTTGAAGAGGATGGCTTCACAGAGCGCTTCAAATTTGACACCACACCTCCTAGGAGGGCTGTGATGCGCAACACACCGTCACTTGAAGACTCTGAGTATTCCTCATATGCTGCCACCGTCGCTGCGAGGATCATTGATGAAGATGATGATGCTACTTCACCACCACCCGCCTCAGCACCTCAAAGCTCAGCACTGCCAATAAACTCCACCGACCCTGCTGCGCCTGGGAACGCATAGAAAACTCTATGTCTTCAAACCTTTTTGGTCATTCCTGACAAAAGGGGGAGAAGCATATGATGTTTATAGTCTTCAAGCGGGTCAACATGGGCGGGTGCCTTGTTTTGTTATACTTTGCTTCGTGTTTACAACTCTTGTTTTTGCTTCATTTGGTTCTTTTGAGTTGTAAACACTAAAACTTGATGGTCGTCTGCTACTTGTTTACCACTCTGTTTGCGAAGATAAATTCCGCATGTGCGACGATAAATTCCGCACTCATCTCATTCTGCAGACGTCCATTTTCCATTATGCATGTCATTATCTTCATATACTTTCACATGCATAGTGGATTGTCATCATAAGCTGAAGCTGATCTCCACAAGTACAACCTGCCATGTGCATTTGCATTCCAAAAGCAAATTAACTTATATGCACATCTTCAGGGGGAGCTCTTGCAACTTATGAAGACAATTCCTTTACAAACTTCACACTTTATATTCCCTGTTGAAAACTTCAACTAGTTTGTCATCAATCACCAAAAAGGGGGAGATTGTAAGTGCATCTAGTGCCACCCCTAGTTGGTTTTGGAGTATTGACGACAAGCCTAGTTGAGGGACTAATGTGTTTGTGAGAATTGCAGGAAAACACAGGTAGAAGTCCCTCATTGATTCGGTTTTACTACCAGAGATGACCCCTAAAAATATATGAAGATATTCACATTGAAGACTATGACAACAGAAGACACGTTATGAAGCCTATGGAACTCGAAGACTTAGATCCTTCGTAGTTCTTTTTATTCTTGTTGAGTCATAGGAACCACCGTACTGTTAAGTGGGGTCCAGGAGAACCAGTCAGAATGACTGAAGTGATGCCTAAATCAAAAACCTATGTCTTCGAGTGAAGACAATGAGAGCGAATCTTGTCCAGAGCCGGACAAGTCAGCTTTGCTTGTAGCCCAAGTAAAGTTGCCATGAGAGTTCGAAATCTGACCGTTGAGACACGTGTCAGTTCCTTAGTGACCCAGGGTCATTTCGGACAAATCAGGTCGGGTTGCCAAGTGGCTATAAATAGCCCACCCCCACAACCATAAACGGTTGGCTGCTCAGATTTCAGTGCACGGCTTTTGTCGTTTGAGAGCAACCCACCTCGAAGCCTTTGAGAGAAAATTCCTAGTGAGGAGAAAAGCCCTAACCACCCAGAGCCAGAGTAAATTGGGCATCACTTGAGTCTTCTTGTCTGTGTGATCTGAAGACTTATTACACTTGAGGACTGTGAATCCTCCAGACGGTTAGGCGTCGCGTTCAGAGCATCCAAGAGACATTGTGGATTGCCAGTGAACGAAGTCTGTGAAGGTTTGGGAGTCTACCTTGAAGACTTACCAGAGTGATTGGGCGAGGACTAAGTGACCTTAGCTCAAGGAGAATACAGTGAGGACTTGGTGTCCTGAACTGTGTGTTCAGGACTGGGTGTCCGGGACTGTGTGTCCTAAGGTTTAAATACCTAGCCGCTCCAACCAGACGTACAGTTGTCACAGCAACTAGAACTGGTCCAACATATCATTGTCTTCAACGAGTCACTGGTTTCATCTTCACTTCCTTCCCTTGTTGTTACTTATTGTGAAGTCATTGCATGCTTGCTTTATCATTTGTCTTCACAACGTGAATGCATGATCTGTGTGGCTTCATAACTTCTTCCCACTTGATCCTTATTACACTGAAGCTGTTTGTCACTATGCTTTCACTCTGTGAATACATGACCATGGCTGGCCTAGTGTAATCTAACTTCCGCTGCATAGTAATAGGCATAATCTTCACTGTTTGTCTTCAGAACTCCCAAGTTTTGAAGACTTACATAAAAATCGCCTATTCACCCCCCCCTCTAGTCGATATAACGCACTTTCAACCTGCCATTGCCATCCTTGGTATCCAAAGTACCATGGTTCTTTGATATGTTATTGCTGCGAGCCAGCCAGCTGTCTTCTCCCGCACAAAAGGGGTCATGAGTGTCGTGAGGGCTGCCATAGATTTCAGCTTTTCCTGGCCAAGGTGCCGGGCGAGCCACTCATCGCGGATGTTGTGCTTAAAAGCTGCTAGGGCCTCTGCATCCAGACAGTCGATGATTTGATTTTTCTTTGTTAGGAACTGTGTCCAGAATTGCCTGGCCGATTCCTTTGGCTGCTGAATTATGTGGCTCAAGTCATCGGCATCTGGCGGTCGTACATAAGTGCCCTGGAAGTTGTCGAGGAATGCGGCATCCAGATCTTCCCAACAGGCAATGGATTCTGCTGGCAGGCTGTTAAGCCAATGCTGAGCTGGTCCTTTGAGCTTGAGTGGGAGGTATTTGATGGCGTGTAGATCATCACCGCGGGCCATGTGGATGTGCAGGAGGAAATCCTCGATCCATACTGCAGGATCTGTTGTACAGTCGTATGATTCGATATTTACGGGTTTGAAACCCTCTGGGATTTGGTGATCCATTACTTCGTCTGTGAAGCATAGGGGGTGTGCGGCGCCTCTGTATTGGGCTACATCGCGACGCAGCTCAAATGAGTCTTGCCCGCTGTGTTCGGCCTGGCCGGACTTACTTTTACTGTATCCGGCGTGACGGTTATCGTCTCGCATAGTGGCGCACCCTCGTGATCCGTAGATCGGTCTTGCATGTTTTGCTTTGTCCTCCAATACGTCTCGCGGGTCTAGCGTATTTCCCCATGCCTTGACATTTTTATTTGAGTGGCGTCGAGGTGCGGGCTGAGCTTTTGGCTGAAATGCCTCTCTGTCGTGGCCACGAGGTCGTCGGTCAGCCGCATCATATGCTGGAGATGTAGGTTTGAGTGCTTCCTCCTCCGGTCGGGGTAGCAACCTACGCTTTGGGTAACTCTTGGAGGGGCATTCAAGTTTATATTCCTCGGCCGCGAGGACTTCAGTCCATCTGTCAGCTAGCAAATCTTGATCAGCTTGAAGCTGTTGTTGCTTTTTCTTAAGGCTATTTGCCGTGGCTATAAGCCGGCGCTTGAAGCGCTCTTGTTCGACGGGATCCTTAGGCACGACGAATTTGTCATCGTCGAGGCTTGCCTCGTCTTCGGAGGGAGGCATGTAATTATCATCCTCCGCCTCTCCATCTGTCGCTCTCTCGGGAGGGTTGGCTTCTCCATCTTCCTGCCCTAAATCTTGCTGGAGGGGATTGTTGTCGTCTTTGGCACTGTCCGGAGTGCTATTATCTCCTGTGTCGGGGTCACCGCTTTTGCTTTGGCGAGACTTAGAGTGGCGCCGCTGACGTCGGCGCTTGGGTTGCTTCTTGGAGGGGTCATCCTCTGCTGTCTCGTCGCCATTGCCTTCTTTGGGTGTGTCGACCATGTATATATCATATGGTGAGGTGGCTGTCCAGTGCCCTGTGGGCAGTGGTTCCCCTTCATCTCCTGCATCGTCGTCCATACCGTCGATGTCTTCGGAGTCGAAGTCGAGCATGTTGGTTAAGTCATCGATAGTGGCTACTAAGTGGGTGGTGGGTGGGCGGCGAATTTCTTCGTCATCCGCATCCCAATCCTGCTGGACATAGTTCGTCCAGGATTCTCCTGACAAGGAGAGAGACCTTAATGAGTTTAGTATGTCGCCGAAGGGCGAGTGCTGAAAAATATCCGCGGAGGTAAACTCCATGATCGGCTCCCAATCGGATTCGATAGGCACAGGCGCAGGCGGTTCGGAGTCCGTGGCCGGAGAAGAATCCGGCAGTTCGGCCTCACGGCTCCCATGAAGGGTTAAGGTCGATACTCGGCTCGATCGCCAATGAGAGTGCGGCCTCCGTGGCGGGGTCTATCCACCCGCCCATGGATGGCGCAACTGGCTCCAAATTGAGGGTCGGAGCGGTTGCCGGCGCGATCTCCTGGACACTGTCCGATGGCAGAGCTAAATCATGCTCATCGTGACCGTGTGGCACACTAGGCAGGGGCTCGAATCCGTTGAAGATCAAGTCTCCGCGGATATCGGTCGTGTAGTTTAAGCTTCCAAACCTGACCTGATGGCCAGGGGCGTAACTCTCGATCTGCTCCAGATGGCCAAGCGAGTTGGCCCACAGTGCGAAGCCGCCGAATACAAAGATCTGTTCGGGGAGAAAAGTCTCACCCTGGACTGCATCGCTATCGATGATCGAAGGAGCCATCAAGCCTAACGACGACGACACAGAGGAACTCTCAATGAAAGCACCAATGTCGGTGTCAAAACCGGCAGATCTCGGGTAGGGGGTCCCGAACTATGCGTCTAAGGCGGATGGTAACAGGAGGCAGGGGACACGATGTTTTACCCAGGTTCGGGCCCTCTTGATGGAGGTAAAACCCTACGTCCTGCTTGATTATTCTTGATAATATGAGTAGTACAAGAGTTGATCTACCACGAGATCAGAGAGGCTAAACCCTAGAAGCTAGCCTATGGTATGATTGTCTGTTGTCCTACGGACTAAAACCCTCCGGTTTATATAGACACCGGAGGGGGATAGGGTTACACAAGGTCGGTTACAAAGGAGGAGATATACATATCCGTATTGCCTAGCTTGCCTTCCACGCCAAGTAGAGTCCCATCTGGACACGAGACAAAGTCTTCAATCTTGTGTCTTCATAGTCCAACAGTCCGGCCAAAGGATATAGTCCGGCTGTCCGGAGACCCCCTAATCCACGACTCCCTCAGTCTACAAAGGACTACTCACGCATCATCGGACAGACACCAATGGAGGTGGTGAACCCCATTCGACATGGTGTCTAGATTGGATCTGGTGGTTCTGGACTCTGCGGCGGATGGATGAATATTTCATCGACATCCCTAGGGTTCTGGGATTTTTGGGGTATTTATAGAGCAAAGAGGCGGTCCGGGGGGCACCCGAGGTGCGCACAACCCACCAGGGCGGGCCTGGGCCTCCTGGCGCGCCCTGGTGGGTTGTCCCCTCCTCCGGACTCCCCCCAGGTGCAACCAGGGCCCAACATGTTCCTTCTGGTCCATAAAAAGCCTCCGTAAAGTTTCGCGGCATTTGGACTCCGTCTGATATTGATTTTTTGCGATGTAAAAAACACGGAAAAAATAGGAACTGACACTTGGCACTATGTCAATAGGTTAGTACCAAAAAATGATATAAAATGATTATAAAACATCCAAGATTGATAATAAAACAGCATGGAACAATCAAAAATTATAGATACGTTGGAGACATATCAGCATCCCCAAGCTTAACTCCTACTTGTCCTCGAGTAGGTAAGTGATAAAAACAGAATTTTTGATGTGGAGTGTTGCCTATCATGTCATATCATATTCTTTTCTTTATAGCATGGACAATTGGACTTTTATGTGATTCAAAGCAATAGTCTAGTGTTGACATAATAATTTAGATACTCAAGCATATCAACAAGCAACCGTGTCTTTCAAAATATCAATGCTAAAATAAGTTATCCCTACAAAATCATATAGTCTTGTCATGCTCTGTCTTCTTAACACAAAGTATTTATCATGCACAACCCCGATGACAAGCCGAGCAATTGGTTCGTACTTTTTAATGCGCTTTAGCTTTTTCAACTCTTACGCAATACATGAGCGCAAGCCATGGATATAGCACTACGGGTGGAATAGAGTATGATGATAGGGGTAAATATAGAGAAGACAAAAAGGTAAGAAAGTATCACATTGATGCGGCTCACCAACAGGCTATGGAGATGCCCGTCAATCGATATCAACGTGAGGAGTAGGGATTGCCATGCAACGAATGCACTAAGAGCTATAAGTGTATGAAAGCTCAATATGAAAACTAAGTGGGTGTGCATCTAATCCTATAATGAAAAAATTCCCAATAGTATATGAAAGTGACAACATAGGAGACTCTCCATATAAACTCAAACTAAGTGGGTCTTGAAAGGTCCTACCATGTCGAGTCCCCAGACCGCGAAGGGCCAGGTGATCGGGATGGTTTGTAGTGCTGAAGCCGGCTGGTGCTTGTGCTTGCTGAAGCGCTAATACGTCTCCAATGTATCTATAATTTTTGATTGTTCCATGTTGTTATATTACCAATCTTGGATGTTTTATAATCATTTTATATCATTTTTTGGTACTAACCTATTGACATAGTGCCAAGTGCCAGTTCTTGTTTTTTCCGTGTTTTTACATCACAGAAAATCAATACCAAACGGAGTCCAATTGCCACAAAACTTTACGGAGATTTTTTATGGACCAGAAGGAACATGTTGGGCCCTGGTTGCACTTGGGGGAGTCCCAAGGAGGGGACAACCCACCAGGGCGCCAGGAGGCCCAGGCGCGCCCTGGTGGGTTGTGCCCACCTCGGGTGCCCCCCCCCCCGACCGCCTCTTTGCTCTATAAATACCCCAATATTTCCAGAACCCTAGGGGAGTCGACGAAATATTCATCCAGCCGCCGCAGAGTCCAGAACCACCAGATCCAATCTAGACACCATCTCGGATGGGGTTCGCCACCTCCATTGGTGCCTCTTCGATGATGCGTGAGTAGTTCTTTGTAGACCTTCGGGTCCGTAGTTAGTAGCTAGATGACTTCATCTCTCTCTCTCTCTTGATTCTCAATACAATGGTCTCTTGGAGATCCATATGATGGAACTCTTTTGCGGTGTGTTTGTTGGGATCCGATGAACTTCGAGTTTATGATCAAATGTATCTTTTTATATCTGTGAAAGTATTTGAGTTTCTTTGATCTCTTTTATGCATGATTGCTTATAGCCTCATATTTCTTCTCCGATATTTGGGTTTTGTTTGTCCAACTTGATCTATTTATCTTGCAATGGGAAGAGGTGCTTTGTAGTGGGTTCGATCTTATGGTGCTTGATCCTAGTGACACAAAGGGAAACGACACGTATGTATCGTTTCTACTAAGGATAAAACGATGGGGTCTATCTCTACATAGACAGATCTTGTCTACATCATGTCATCGTTCTTATTGCATGTCATTGTTCTTATTGCATTACTCTATTTCTCCATGAACTTAATACACTAGATGCATGCTAGATAGCGGTCGATGTGTGGAGTAATAGTAGTAGACGCAGGCAGGAGTCGGTCTACTAATCTTGGACGTGATGCCTATATAATGATCATTGCCTGGATACCGTCATAATTATTTGAAGTTATATCAATTTCCCAAGAGTAATTTGTTCACCCACCGCTTTGCTATTTTTCTCGAGAGAAGCCACTAGTGAAACCTACGGCCCCCGGGTCTTCTTTCTCTTATTATTTGCATTTGTGATCTATTTTTATTTGCTTTTATTTTCAGATCTATTAATCCAAAAACCCAAAAATATCTTTCTGCACTTTATTTTATTTGAGATCTATTTATCCAATCTATTATAACAATTTTTCCCGTCACGCAGCAATTTCTGGCACCATTACCCGAAAGGGATTGACAACCCATTTAACATGTCGGGTTGCGAGGATTTGTTATCTCTGTGCAGGGGATGTTTATGATGTGTTATTTGGTTCTCCTAGTGGTCCGATAACCTTGGTTTCATATCTGAGGGAAATACCTACCGCCGTTGTGCTGCATCATCCCTTCCTCTTTGGGGAAATACCGACGTAGCTTCGAGCGACATCAAAAGGAATTTTTGGCGCCGTTGCTGGGGAGGATCTTCAACATATACCAGGTTCCTAATCACAAATCTCATCTCCTCGCAATTTATATTATTTGCCATTTACTTCTCGTTTTCCTCTCCCCCACTTCACATAAATTTGCCATTTTATTCGCCTCTCTTTTTTGCTCGCCGTTTTCTTGCCGGATCTGTTTTTGTGTGCAGTCTTGTTTGCGTAGTCATGATGCCTCAAAGAAAATATTATGATGTTCCTTACCCAAATATTTTGCTTGAAATTGAGAAAAGTACTAAGGAATATATGACTACACAATTTGAGCATAATAAGTATTTCACTAAAGAACTTAAGGAGCACACTGTTGTGCTTGATGCTATTACAAAACAACTTGATGATATCAGTAGAGAAGTTTGCAATCTCCAATATAAGTATGCTTTTGCTGAAAGTTTGCTAGGAAAAATATTCGATGCACAAGCCACCTTAGTAAATCAAATGGCTACTAAACCAATCTCGTTAGAAGATAAAAGTGATGAAGATCTTAAAATGATTGGTGTTTCTTCTATTGATTCCTTGTTTAGTAAAGTTAAGATTGATGAAAAAGGGACTGGAGAAGATTCAACTTTAGGTAGAAGGTGTCCCAATATATTCGTAGGGTGAAAATCTTGTTGAAAAAATTGATAAAAGTGGGTTTGGAGAGGTCAAAATTTTAGCTAGTGATGTGCCCACTATTTTTGATTACAAAGACTTTAATTATGGTAGTTGCTCTTTGATTGATTTTATTTCTTTGTTGCAATCCATGATAAATTCACCCCAGGCTTATGAACAAAATAAAGCTTTTACTAAACATATTGTTGATGCTATGATGAAAGCTCTTGAAGAAAAATTGGAATTAGAAGTTTCAATTCCTAGAAAATTGCATGATGAATGGGAACCTACTATCAAAGTTAAGATTAAAAATTATGAGTGTTTTGCTTTGTGTAACTTGGGTGCTAGTGTTTCTACAATTCCGAAATCTTTATGTGATGTGCTTGGTCTTACTAATCTTGAAGAATATTCTTTGAATTTGCACTTGGTGGATTCTACTATTAAAAAGCCTATGGGAAGAAATAATGATGTTCTTGTTCTTGCAAATAGGAATTATGTGCCTATAGACTTTATTGTTCTTGATATTGATTGCAATCCGTCTTGCCCAATTGTTCTTGATAGACCGTTTTTACGCACTATTGGTTCCATGATTGATATGAAAGAAGGCAATATTAAGTTCCAATTTCCTTTGAGGAAGGGTATGGAACACTTTGCTAGAACTAGAATTAATCCACCTTATGAATCAATCATGAAGGCATCTTATGGATCTCGAACCAAAGATGACAAAATTTAGATCCTTGCTTTATGCCTAGCTAAGGGCGTAAAACTATAGCGCTTGTTGGGAGGCAACCCAATGAATAAATTTTATTTTTGCTTTTTGCTCCCTGTTTTTGTGTGTTAACACAATTATGCTACTGTTATGATTGTGTTTTTTATGTTTTAATTAGTGTTTGTGCCAAGTAAAGCCTTTAGGATCTTCTTGGGTGATAGTTGTTTGATCTTGCTGAAAAAACAGAAACTTTAACGCTCACGAAATTAATTTTCATTTTTTACCAGAGAGTGATAAAATATCCATTCAACTTGCAGTAGATCAATATATAAATTTCTCAGGTCTTCATAATATTTTAGAATTTTTGGAGTTACGGAAGTATTCGAAATAGTCATATTTCTACAGAATGTTCTGTTTTGACAGATTCTGTTTTCTTTGTGTTGTATGCTTATTTTGATGGCTCTATGGTTTTCTTTATGAGTTTTTGCCATAGAAAAGCTGGAATACGGTAGATATAATACAAGAACAAAATATTAATTGGTTTTATACAGCACTTATAGTAGTGATTTATTATTCTTATACTAACGGATCTCACAAAGGTTTTGTTGAGTTTTGTGTGATTGAAGTTTTCAAGTTTTGGGTTATCTTACGATGGATGAAGGAAGGATGGAAGAGTATAAGCTTGGGGATGCCCTGGCATCCTAAGCTATTATCCAAAAATGAGCAACCAACTAAGCTTGGGGATGCCCCCGAGTGGCATCCCCGCTTTCTTCCAACTATCATCGGTATTTCACTTGAAACTATATTTTTATTCGTCACATGATATGTGTTTTGCTTGGAGCGTCTTGTATGATATGTGTATTTGCTTGTTTTATTTTGTGTTTTAAGTCATCAATCCTTGCTGGTCACACCTATTTGAGAGAGCCAAAATTATGTCATGACTTGTTAGAATTGCTCTCTATGCTTCACTTAAATTTTTATGAGCAATGGAGTTGCTCTAGTGCTTCACTTATATCTTTTTTGAGCATGGTGTGCTTTAGTATTTTTGAAGAAATTCTCTCTTGATTTACTTAGATTTATTTGAGAGTTAGTAAAATTTTCAAGAAATTCTCTCTTGCTTCACTTAAATTAATTTGAGCGAAAGAAAATTATATTATGCTCATGATCTTCACTTATATTTGTTGGAGCTTGTCAAAAGCAACACATGAAAATTAGTCCCAAAGTGATAGATATGCAAGAAGGATATAATAAAAACTTTCATGAATATCAGTGGACAAAATAAACTTGATTCTTAATAATAGTTTTGAGATACGATGATGTGATATGTGAGTCATCTTGATGAGTAATTATGCTTTAGTAAGAATATCGGTGTTAAGGTTTGTGATTCCCTATACAAATACGAAAGTCAATAGTCATGCAATGAAATTATATCCTACTTGTGGTGCATTATTCGGTGTTATTTATGATTAATGCTTGCTTATGAGATTATTCGTTTCTTAGTTGGTCGCTTCCCAATCTTTTGCTAGCCTTCATTTTGCACTAAGTATGATCACTAGTTGTGCATCCAAAAAACGTTTAACCCAGTTTTGCCACATGAGTCCACTATATCTACCTATATGCAGTATTCTCTTGCTGTTCTAAGCAAATATGCATGTTCCATCTCTAATTTTCAAAATAAACTTCTCTTTTGTGTGTTTGTTTCGCTCGCGGAGCGGTGAGGGGTGGGCAATATTTTCCATGCTAGATGTATTATTCTCAAGACGAGTGTTTATTCCCTTGTCATTGCACGAGAGTAAAGCAAAGGTATTGGGGATGCCCAGTCCCGAAATGCAAAAAAAAATGAATTTACTTTATGTTGTCAAATAATAAATTCCTTGAAAAGTGTTGGTATGGACGGCAAACATGGATACGGTTAGCCATGGAAAGTTAAAGTATGGTGGAAAAAGGAATAAACTTTATTTTCTGTTTGGGAATCTCCTATGATATATATATGCATGGAAAGTATTGTGAACTCTAAATCGTTTTCGTTGGTGGAATGGATACACCTCTCAAAATATTTTTATCTCTAAGTTTTTCGCTTTGAGCTCTGGCACCTCTACAAATCCCTACTTCCCTCTGTGAAGGGCCTTTCTTTTACTTTATACAATTTTTATTTTTGAATTTCAGTCACCATCTTCTCTTATAAAAGCACCAAGTAGGAGGCAATATGATCGTACTTAAGTATTGGGTGTAGCTAATATTCAAGTGTGTTTTATGAATGGATCAATGTTTGAGCATGATGGGCTAGGGATAACTTATTTTAGCGTTAATATTTTGAAAGACATGGTTGCTTGTTGATATGCTTGAGTATCTAAATTATCATGTCAAAACTAGACTATTGCTTTGAACAACTAAAAGTCCAATTGTCCATGCTATAAAGAAAAGAATATGATGTGACATGATAGGCAGGAGTCCACATCAAAAATTCTGTTTTTATCACTTACCTACTCGAGGACGAGTAGGTGTTAAGCTTGGGGATGCTGATACGTCTCCAACGTATCTATAATTTTTTATTGTTCCATGCTGTTATATTATCAATCTTGAATGTTTTATAATCATTTTATAGTCATTTTATATCATTTTTTGGTACTAACCTATTGACATAGTGCCAAGTGCCAGCTCCTGTTTTTTCCGTGTTTTTTACATCGCAGAAAATCAATATCAGACGGAGTCCAAATGCCACGAAACTTTACGGAGATTTTTTATGGACCAGAAGGAACATGTAGGGCCCTGGTTGCACCTGGGGGGAGTCCCAAGGAGAGGACAACCCACCAGGGTGCGCCAGGAGTCCCGGGCGCGCCCTGGTGGGTTGTGCCCACCTCCGGTGCCCCCCGGACCGCCTCTTTGCTCTATAAATACCTCAATATTTCCAAAACCCTAGGGGAGTCGACGAAATATTCATCCATCCGCCGCGGAGTCCAGAACCACCAGATCCAATCTAGACAGCATCTCGGATGGGGTTCACCACCTCCATTGGTGCCTCTTCGATGATGCGTGAGTAGTTCTTTGTAGACCTTTGGGTCCGTAGTTAGT
The DNA here is from genome assembly GCF_003073215.2 of Triticum urartu. NCBI lineage: Eukaryota > Viridiplantae > Streptophyta > Magnoliopsida > Poales > Poaceae > Triticum > Triticum urartu. The sequence goes on along the minus strand of NC_053023.1, from coordinate 455,125,937 downwards.
AGCTAGATGGATTCACCTCTCTCTCTTGATTCTCAATACAATGGTCTCTTGGAGATCCATATGATGTAACTCTTTTGCGTTGTGTTTCTTGGGATCTGATGAACTTCAAGTTTATGATCAAATCTATCTTTTTATATCCATGAAAGTATTTGAGTTTCTTTGATCTCTTTTATGCATGATTGCTTATAGCCTCGTATTTCTTCTCTGATATTTGGGTTTTGTTTGGACAACTTCATCTATTTATCTTGCAATGGGAAGAGGTGCTTTGTAGTGGGTTTGATCTTACGGTGCTTGATCCCAGTGACAGAAAGGGAAACGACACGTATGTATCATTGCTACTAAGGATGAAATGATGGGTTCTATCTCTACATAGATAAATCCTGTCTACATCATGTCATCATTCTTATTGCATTACTCCATTTCTCCATGAACTTAATACACTAGATGCATGCTGGATAGCGGTCGATGTGTGGAGTAATAATAGTAGATGCAGGCAGGAGTCGGTCTACTAATCTTGGACATGATGCCTATATAATGATCATTGCCTGGATATCGTCATAATTATTTGAAGTTCTATCAATTTCCCAATAGTAATTTGTTCACCCACCGCTTTGCTATTTTTCTCGAGAGAAGACACTAGTGAAACCTATGGCCCCGTGTCTTCTTTCTCTTATTAATTGCCTTTGCGATCTATTTTTATTTGCTTTTATTTTCAGAACTATTAATCCAAAACCCAAAAATATCTTGTTGTACTTTTTTTATTTGCGGTCTATTTATCCAATCTATTATAGCATTTTTCCCGTCACGCACCAATTTCTGGCACCATTACCCGAAAGGGATTGACAACCCCTTTAGCACGTCGGGTTGTAAGGATTTGTTATCTGTGTGCAGGGGTTGTTTACGTTGTGTTGCTTGGTTCTCCTACTGGTTCGATAACCTTGGTTTCATATCTGAGGGAAATACCTACCTTCGCTGTGCTGCATCATCCCTTCCTCTTTGGGTAAATACCGACCTAGCTTCAAGCGACATCAGCCCACGACTCCCTGCGGCGACCGTTGGAAGCGAACTGCCTCCTCCGCCACCCTGTGCGTCTCTGGGAAGTGCCCCGTTGACAAAAGAGAGCAAGACAAGTCAGCAATAAAAAGGAAAGGAAGCCAGCTTCGCAATCCGGCAGAATCAAAAGAAAGCACTTACTAGCGAAGGACTCGTCTAGGTGCTGCGCTTCGAGCAACATACCATGCCGCACCCTGTTACTGCCACGGTCGTGGTCCTGGAGCACCTTCTCCAGCTCGGCGTCCTTGGTGACGGCCACCTTCAGCTCGACGTCCTTGGGAGCGGCCGCCTTCTCACGCTCCTCCCTGAGGCGGAGGAGCTCCGCTTGATGGGCTTTCGCCGCCGTGACGGTCGCCGCCTTCAGATACTCCACCTTGGCCGGGAGTTGGCCCTTGTCATCGGCCAGCTTGTCACGCTGCTGACCGGCTTCGACAAGGGCCTGCTGGGTTTCCGCCGCCTTGGCCGCCTCCACCTTAAGGCGGTCCACCTCGGCCTGAAGCCGGCTCTTGTCACCAGCCAGCTGCTCCTACAGTCGGACGGCTTCGGCAAGCGCCTGTTGGGACCCCGCCGCCTCCGCCTTCAGCTCCGCCACCTCGGCCGGAAGCCGACCGGCATAAGCAACGGCCAGGTCGCGCTGGCGGCCAGCTGGAATCAGCCAAGTTCACCAAACTGGCACCGCGGTTGCTTCGGCTGCACAACAAGAACTCAGAGTTAAATCAAGTCAAGACTACTTTAAGATTCAACCCAACTACTACGTAGTTGGCCCGAATCTCAGGGGCTACACCCAGTGGGTGCGCTAGCGCGTCCCCACTAAGAGCACACGAGAAGCTTACCTTTGGTGACGGGGAGCGCCTCCTCCCTGGCGGTGAGCCGCACTTTGAGCTGTCGGTGCTTCTCCAGAAGCCGGTTGAAGACACCGACCCAGTAGGCATCAAGTTGCTGAGAGCAGAGATCAGCACAAGACGGAGCATTTAAGATTCGACACAACTGCTATGTAGTTGACCCGAATCTTAGGGGCTACACCCAGTGGGTGCGCTAGCGCACCCCCACTAACTAGCTGCAAGAAGAAAGGCATAAGATGAAAGGAAGAACTTACCATCACGATGTGCTCCAGCTCCCATGCCCGCTCAGCCTCGGCCTGGGCGAAGGCCTGAACCTGCCCCGCGCGCCCGCGGAGACGTTGGCTCATGGCGGCCATCGCCGCCTCCTCCTATGTCAGAGGCCCGAAGAAGATTTCGCTGGGCCCAGCCCGAGCTGGCTGCGACCCAGCGGCCTAACGGCTCCCCTGCCTAATCACCAGGGTGTGCTCGCCGCTCGCCGTCTCCTCCTCGGCCGGCGTCCCCTCCGGCAAGGTGGCTAGTGTCGCCTGCGGCGCCATGTCTTGCAGCGCCCCACCCGTCGGTGCCTGAGGCGCCCTATCTGGCGTCTCCCGCGGCGCCTCCTCCCGCCTTGTCCGCCCGCTCAACCACGTCGGTTCACGACAGGGTGTTGTCCTCGATATCCATGACCTCCCGGTCGTCCACCTCCACCTCCACCCGGCCATCCTGGTCGCGCTGCCCCTCCGACAGCAGCATGTAAACCGTCGCCGCCAGATCCATGCCTGCCGGCATCTCGGGCCACGCCGGCTCCCCGGCGGCCCGCCCCCTCACTGCTACAGCCCTGGCCCAGACCTGGGCCGACGCCACCTCAATATCCGGCTCGGCTATGTTCCGGTCCTGCCAGGCCAGGCCCATGGTGTCGTCCGAGTCGAGACCAAGGTCCGGGTCGGCCGTCTCCTCGTCCTGGTCGATAACGCTGAACCGGGTTCTCCGGAAAACGGCGCCACCGCTGGACGCGGCCTCCGTCGCCGCCAGCGCCAACGACATCGACGACCTGAAGCACAACGAAATAAGAGAATAAGGAAAAAAGAAGTCGTTCGGCGGCTCGCCGGAAGTCAGCAAAAGAAAACGTACCCAACCACCAGCGGGACGGGGGGTCTCGCCGGCGCCACCTACGGAGCGCGGCATCTCTTCCTAGTGGGCGGCTTGGTGCCGGCCGCCGGGTCCGCCGCACACTTAGCAGTCGGTTTCCGGGGCGCAACATCCCCCTTTCCGTGCGGCCGACTAGCTGCTGCCGACGTACAGGACGACCCGGCCCCAGCCGCGTCGCCGCCTCCTTCCCTCGGCGTCGCTGCATCACCAACTCGCGTCAGCATCCCCGCGCCGCCCTTCGGCCGGCATCACAAGAAATCAAAACACAGAAGCTTACCCGTGCGGTGCCCCGCGCCGGCTTCGGCATCGGCCCCCTCCGGGTCCTCGCCCAGGACCAACGCCTCCTCCGAGCCGGCCCGCACCACCTGCGTCGTCGCTCCGTCATACGGATGCCGGATGGCGTTCAGCAGCACCTCCTTCGTCGCATCAGGACGGAGAAGAAGATGAGAAGCAGCAAAGTACAAGGACTCACCACCGATGTCGGGTTCCCTTGACCGTAGGGAGGCTTCCTGCATCGCTACTCCGCCTTCAGTCCGGCCTTGGAGATATCGTTGACCCGGCTGGCAATCTACTCCGGCAGCAGGCGCCAGGGCGACATCCTGTTGGGGTCTTGAAGGCCGGTCATCTGGCCGATGATGTTGGTGCGGCGCTGCAGCGGCAGCACCCGGCGCATGATGAAAGCGGCGATAAGGTCTGTGCTGGTGAGCCTCTCCCGGACCACCATCTCCGCCACCCGGGCGCACAAGTTCAGCACCTCCTATGACGGATGCTTGGGGAAGTAAGTCCAGTTGGTCTTCCCTTGCGGTGTCGCGTCGATGAAGGGCGGCAGGTTGATGTGGTCCGCGTCGAGATTGCGGACGTAGAAGGAGTTCTACCACTTCTTGGCAGAATCCTCCAGCGGCATCTTGGGGCACCCCCCGCGCGACTGCGTCGAGATGACGGCGGCCCCGCAGGAGGACATCTCCCCGGCCCCCGGCCCCTGCTGCTTCAGGAAGAAGAAGCGCACCCAAAGGTCGACTGTGGGCTCGACCCCCAGGTACCCCTCGCACAGGGTAACAAACCCCAACAGCTGCAGAATGGTGTTCGCGCCCAAATGATGCGGCTGGAGCCCAAAGAACTCCAGGAATGCACGAAAGAAATCGCTCGCGGGAAGACACGACCCGCGTTTGAAGTGCGTGTAGAAGACCATGCGCTCGGTCCCCTCCGGCCGCGGCTCCTGCTCGCCGTCAGGCAGGCGCATGGCCACCTCTGTCTCCTTCAGCAGGCGCTTCGTGTCGCGCAAGTACGTGATGTCCTCCTCGGTGATGGTGGATCCCATCCACGAGCCCGACGGCAGCGCCATCAATGGTTCGGGGCAGAGCAGAGAAGGCAAGAAGAGAATGGTGGTGAAGTCTTTCTCGAGAACGGAGGAGCGTCGCAGAGCGCGGCGGTCACAAGAGCGAGAGAGAAGGAGAAGGAATAAGATGGGGGCGCGAGTGAGAATAATCTCCGCCGCCCCCTCCTCCCAATTTATAAGCTGCAGCCCGAATGTAGGGAAGTGGGATCGTTTGCGCCCGCCCCTCCCACTTCCCCGCAATAAGTGCACACGTACCACGCGCAATAACTTTCTCGAGAATGGCAACCGACCCACCGCGCCAAGGGTGCAAAGTGGCGGGCCCCGACCCGTCGTCCTGTCCCGTCGCGCGCGTGGCCTGTCATGCCTCCTCAGCTCCCAGACGCCACGTGGCTCCAGCACCGAGCCCAAGAGATCATGCCCAAGATTCGACGGACTCCTCGGTTTCCCGCCCGTGCCAGGATGCCACGAATCGGCTTCTAGAAGCCGGCACACAGTGGGTGTTGCCGGACTCGGCGGTCGCAAGCTTCACCAACAGCCGCCTTCTCAGGGGGGGGGGGAACTGCGAATGCCCCCTGCTTGAAGCCGGCGATCCTTCATAGCTTCGGGGACTACTGTCGGCGGGATGAAGCCCGGACAAGCAACGAAACCCGGATCCTTTTCAAAAACATTGGGGTCAGCATCGCCCCTCAATCTGGCTCGCACTTGGCCGGGTCCGTCGACCCGGCCAAGCCCTCCAACCCGGCCGAATCCTTCGACCCGGTCAAGACGGCAACCCGGCTATGACGGCTGGCGCAAGCCGGCCAATCACGGCGAACCGAGACTTCCCCAGCAAGCCAGCTCCCCCGTGGCGTGTTCCTCAACCCAGCCACGGGTCAACTCCCGTCCCATCCGAGGCGTGCAATGGGACGAGTCTCCATAAAAGGGATGAGCATGACCACAGTAACCCACCAACTCCTCTGACCGACAGAGGCGTGGCAACAGTGCCCCACCTACCCCGCTGACCAAGGCCGGCGTGGCTACAGCGCACCCGTCGTCACTGCTGACGCCAGCAGACGGCGACCAGGCGGTGCACCACTGTAGCGGACTCGACCCGGCCACTCCGTGACGATCGACAAGACGAAGAACAGTGACTCCTGGCGCACGGGGCCCACGCCCGAAGAGCCTAGCGAGCCCCGGCACCCATCAGGTCCCAGCACCGGCTTCCCGAACGCTGACAACCCGGCCCCACGGTCCTGTAACTTTACCATTGTAACCCTGGGGGGTTGACCTATAAAACCCCCCAGGAGCCCTCATGTACACGGGCACGCATACAACAGACCACGCACTCACATGATCAGTAGACACACACCGGGGGAAGGAGCAGCCTATGCTCTTGTCAGTCTTCCTTCCTCCCCAAAACAGCTCTAGGAGCAAGCTTGTAACATCCACATATAAACCACACTCGACAGGACTAGGAGTGTTATCTCTCCGGAGAGCCCCGGACCTGGGTATGTCTTGCGTCTCTCGCTCGTTCATGCCGACCTCGCCTCTGGAGCCCACCGGTGCCCTCGAGCCTCCTCCTCTCTTTAGCCATCCTTTGACATCTGCCGTGCACCCATCATGACAAGCAGTATATTCTCCCCCTGAACCTGAGGGCCATGCGATCAGTTCTCTGCTGGTCATCTGGAGTTCCTTGTAACCCTGTGTCCTTGTCACGGTGTCGTCCCCGAGAACCCAAGCACACTGGATATCTTGTTTCATCAACTTGTTCACCGCTTGGCGTAGTCTAAATTAATTACCCTTTCGTGGTTTATCTCTCAGCGAATGCTTCCGCTTTACTTTGCTTTTCTTCTCAAGCAACCTGACCTGTCACAAGAATCTTGCACGTATCGATTTCCATGCGATTACTATAATCAATCATACTAGAAATCATCTAGCTCGATTGGAGTTCGATGCAACTCCACGAAGGAGACGAGAGAGCAGGACGATGTTTTCTCGACAATGTGTGTAGCATAGTTCTATCAAGCACAACACGATGTCAAGCTCAACACACCAAACCAAATGAAAGATGGCCAAAATTTGGTTACAGATATAGCATAAAAAAGTTAAGGCCTGCATACAGAGATGACGTTACAGATATACGTTGAGATCACAAAGACAAAGATAGATCTATAAATCATTTAAGTTCGATAGTTACTACAACGCCGTTCACAACAATCTCAAGGTACCATGGCCCATTGGCTACGAGCATATCCTAATTCATCAGGTAGATCCACTGGCCACGACTTTGCTTGCGTCGTCCACACTTTGTTGTTCCCTTATGAAGGCAATAATATTCTCTTTACCACGTCCCCAAATGGTTACAACTCAGTACAGGTTAGAGAAATTCTGCAGCGGTGTGCACTATGAATGAAGGAATAACAGCGCATACTTCGGATGGGAAAAATTCGGGCACCAATGTGCATTTTTACTGGTCTAAGATGTGGGGCAAACTTCAGCGGCCCCAGTTTGGCTCCCTTGCACACTTTTCCTTGCAAATGTCAAGTAGCCAGTGTGTCCTCTAGCTGTGCTGCAAGGCCTAGCAATAACAGAGGATGTCTGAGTACTGTCTAAGGCTTCTCCAGCTGACCGAATTTTCCGTTTCTTCCCAGGAAGTGAACAACCCTCGCTAGAGGCTTCGTTGACGGTTGCACTCTTCAGAGCACCTTCATGTACTTCATAGGTGCGAAGAAGAATTTCAAAAGTTCTAATATCTGCACAACAACACAACAGTATGAAAATAAACTTTCCGCCCGACCACTCTTCTTGAAACGGAGTAACTCAGGAATAAGAGATCACCATACTTTTAGGTAAGTTCTGTAGTTATTTATTTTCCCCTAAACAGGGCAAACTATGATCATTTTATCATTCACGGTTCAATCAACTCTAGATCATTTATCTCGAAACAAAATGAAGAACTCCAAGAGATCTAATGTTCTTGAGCACAAAATCATGGTGAGTCCATTAAAGAAACCATTAAAACACATACACAAATTAGAACTATATGCGTGACATGGGAGATGATAGAGATGTGGCAATCTGTGCCTCCAAAAGAGACTATATGAAAGCAGTAGAAATGAGATTAAAATGATGCTCGAGTCAATGAATCTGCTTTGATAACTAATTCAGAGCATTTTTATGTATGCAGGTCTCCAATAGACTTCAGAAACCACACAACTTTAGATGATCACATCAAGATTTTTGAACACTCTTAAGGCTTATGCTTGGACTGCAAATGCACAAGAACTTACAATTTTATGTATGTTATTGTATCTCTGAAATAAGCATACGAAAATAATCAATGACATGAGTTCATCACAGGGGCATGCCCAGTGCTGAAAGCTACCACACAAGGTGGGGTCTGGGAAAGGGAATTTCTAGACAGCCGTATGCTTGGACTGCAAATGCACAAGAACTTACAATTATGTATGTTATCGTACGTCTGAAATAAGCATACAAAAATTGAGCTATATTACAAATCAATCAAGCGCGTTCATCACAAGGGCGCTCTCACACAAGGTGGGTCTGGGGAAGGGAATTTCTAGACAGCCTTACCCCTTGCACAATAATTCTGCAAGGAGGTTGGTTCAAACCCAGGATCTCCAGGCCACACACAAGTGGAGAGACTCTACCACTGCGCCAGACCCGCCCTTGTGAGAAATGACAGTCTCAGGCAGATCATTGGAAAAGAACCAGCTGGGAAAAGTACAGCCTAACTCCATTCAGTGTCAACTTCCGCAACAACAGAAGTTATACGAGTCCGTGAGTCATGTGAACTCATATCAACATTATAAAGTTTCTAAGTGAAGTAACTATACGAGTCTGTGAATCATGTGAACTCGTACCAGAACATTATAAAGTTTCTCGCGTAAGTAACAAATTCAGGGCAACATACCAACCTGTGAAACAAGACCTCATAGTTTCGCAAGCACGCTGTACTTGTTCAATGCAAGGTGAAAAGGAGCATAGAACACCATCTTGTCGTAGCATTGTACCAGCTGACGGTATTGCCAGCCAAGGCTGGGGTAAGTCCAGGAACACAGCATCAGCAGCTCCAGAGTACTCATCTGGGAATCCTTGTCCTTGTATGTCCCGAACAGCAACTGTAATAAGGCTGCTTAGGCCATTCTTCTCAAAATCTTCCCTATTTACCAAAGGAGCTCAAGTCACAATAGCACAAAGCATATATCAATTAAACCACATGACTGACAAAAACATTCAGCCTTGTAGCAACATTTTTTTTCCGAGTAACCGGCAGGAGCACTGCCTTTCAAATAGAAGAAAAGAAATTGTTAGGGGTATTTACACCGGGCTTTTTGAAGGGTAAAGCTAAGATACCAAGAAACCACATGCGGACTACTCACGCAAGAGGAACCTGCTAGGTCTATGCATACAGAAATCTCCCAAAGCAAGATGCGCCACCTCACAGTGGAACATCTTTTGGGCCATGAATATTCCCCGGTTCCTCTCCTTCCAGATGCTCCATGAGGCTACTGCGCTCACATGTTAAATGATCACAAATACTATCTATTACCGCAAAGATAGGTAGTAGCTAGCCAGAGGCTTCTGTGCTCTTGTAAAATATATTTTGCATTATTTATGAAATCATGAGGTAATGGGTTCGAGTCCTGGAAACAGCCTCTTGCAGAAATGTAGGGAAAGGCTGCGTACTATAGACCCAAAGTGGTCGGACCCTTCCCCGGACCGTGCACAAGCGGGAGCTATGTGCACCGGGCTGCCCCCTATGAAATCATACAATTGTACTTCAATTGATGTCACTGTACTCTGAGTTGCAAGTGCTGCTTGAAAAAGAAGTGATACTGAAGTCATATCTTTGTGCCGTTTAAGTGGTCACCCTTGAAAGTTTGACAAAACCCTAGATGTTGCAAAGACATGGACAGTTTTTAGGCAACAAAGCATGGGTTTTCTTAAATCTTGTATATCTTATTTGTAATTGCAGGCCAATCTATTGTATGTTTGTATCCAATACCATGTCACAGATGTTTGATAGATTGTTTCTGACTGTATCTGTTCTCATATCTAAGCTTGTTCATTTACAAACTAATAGTTCTATATACTGCAAAACAAGTTCAGAAAACCCATGCAGGAAATAATATCAAAATCATCCTTCTTGTGCATTGTTCCCATGCTCTGTAATGTAAAAGCAGATCCAAAAACTATGCTGCACAGGTAAGGTTGTTAGTTTCCACATAGTAGTCTAAATCGAATCTCGTAGAGACTCCTGAGCTTTGATTTGTGAAGCAAGCAGACAATCACCTCTGAGATGTTAATTAGCCCTCAGGTGTTTGCTTACCTTGCCGAGTCTGCCCTCTGGTCGTGGAAATCAAACGTGTACACGCGCCCGTGCGGCGCGACGGCGCGGGCTAGCGAGGTGGTGAGCGAACCGCTGCCCGTCCCGGACTCCAGCACGACGCACCCAGGGACGAGCTCGAGGTATGCCACCACGAGGCTGATATCGGCAATGTAGAGGATCTGTGTCCGGTGGCTGAGCACGAGGGTCCAGAGCTCCGGGGTGGGCGCGAGGAGGTGGACGAACCCGCCGCCGGCCTTGCGACCGCCCTTGCCCCCGACACCGCCGCTGCTGAATACCTTGGATCCGAAGTGGCGGCCGAGCCAGTCGGCGTGGCGGAAGACGCCGAATCGGTTCTGCAGTACGCCGGCGGCGCTGACGGTGACTGCGCGCATCGAGTCGTGCCGTTCGTACACCACGACGGTGTCGCCCTCCGTGATGCGGCGCTGCGAGGTGGGCTTGTTGCATGGATCGAGTGGAACCATCATCGCGACCGGGAGACGAGAGTCTGGGCGGCGGCGGCGGCGGTGTGCGGTTTATGTGTAAACCCTTGAATTTGGGGAGGTTTTCTGTGACTGAGTTTTTTTTTTAAGGAACAACCTTGTATTCCATTACAAATTTAGACTGGCCGAATCGCCGGCTACAGAGTTTACAACAGAACTCAAGGGAAATAGCCTAGCCAAGTTTCATATTCACCATCTTCTAATCTTACATCATGTGCTGCTAGGGTCGTAAGCTGCTACATTACAAGATCCTGAACAAACATTAACATTTACATCATCAAAAGCCACATTCAACTTTTATTTTCTGAAACACAGCACCTAAAGTCGACAAGCCATACTCCTCGTTTAAGATCGCATGCTTCAACACCACGGAGTCTGTTTCAAATATCACACGATTACATTCCATTTGTGTAGTAGTGCTGATTGCATATAACATGGCCAGGGCTTCGACATGGAGAGCATTGGATACATGTTCCAGATTTCCTGCTCCTGCTGCCATAAGCACACCACTATCATTTCTGACAGTAAAACCCCATCCACCAGACAAAGATGATTCATGAAAGGCACCATCAGTATTTTTTTTTAGGATCCCACCTGCGGGAGGAGACCAACAGATGATAGAATCTTGTTTCTGGCTGCTGCTCTGCTTCTTAAGGTTCCTGTATTCAAGAACATGGTAGTTAATAGAAGCATTTATATCATCTAGAGATTTCATCTGATCTCCGGCATTGGCATTATTTCTCTCATGCCACCACACCGAGAACAGAATACACACCTTCATGCGATCTTCCACGGTCACGCGAAATATCTCATCAAACATACTTATTGGGTCACTGCTTTTTAAAAGTTTCTGTCTAGTTTCTTTCATTTTGGCTAGCTAGAAAAGCTTCCTCACTTTCTTGCATTTCAGAAAGCAGTGGCCCCCATCCTCATCATATCTGTTACAAACTAGACATCTAATATCCACTTTCATACCTCTATTCCTCAATTTCATTCTTAAAGGTAAGCTGTATTTTGCCATACGTCATAGGAAGTGCAAAATTTTATTCGGTAGAGGTAAGGCCCATATTTTCTTCCATTCAAAATTAGTTGTTTCTCCTCTGCTTGCAGAGCTAGATGTGGTTGGCCATATCTTGATTCCCTTTCTTCCCAATCTACTGCTACTTTGTATGCCAACTTCACAGAAAAATCCCTTTCTTGTCAAAGTGCCAAGCCACACAGTCCTTTGTATGCTCAGAGGATTTGTAGGATTATCTTAGCATCTTCTGCATTGAAAGTTTGGCACACCAGGTCTTTGTCCCAACCATTAGTTATTGGATCAATAAGTTCCCCCACCCTTGTGACTAAATTTCGTCCTTGCAGTGTGATAACTCTTCTGGTGATGCCTCTTGGAAGCCAGGGGTCTTTCCAAATATTAATATTTCTTCCATCTCCAACTCGCCAAATTATGCCTTTATTTAGGAGTTGTACACCTTTCAAAATACTGCGTCATGCATAAGACATCCCATTCTTTGGTGTTGTTTCAATTATGCTGCGGCCGAGATGATATTTCGCTTCAAGTGCTCGTGCACAGAGAGAGGAAGGGTTTTGCAGTAGCCGCCATCCCTGTCTTGCAAGCATGGCCATATTAAAAGAGTGCAGGTCTCTGAATCCCAAACCTCCCACTCTCTTCGGTTTAGATAGTTTCTCCCAACTTGTCCAATGGATTTTATTGACCTTATCCATATGGCTCCACCGAAATCTGCATATTATGGGACTAAGGTCATCACATAAGGGCTTGGTTAGGTCGAAACAAGCCATTGTATATACTGGGATTGCCTGTGCTACTGCCTTGATTAAGATCTCTTTTCCCGCTTTTGATAATAACTTCTCTTTCCAACCTTGGATTCTCTTCCACACTTTTTCCTTTATATACTGGAAAGCACTTGATTTTGCCTTTCCAATGTAAGGTGGCAATCCAAGATATCTTCCTTTTATCCCTTCTGTTGATATGTTCATGATTTCCATTATTTCTCTTTTCTCCTCTCTACTTGTATTCTTACTAAATAGGATGGCTGATTTATCTTTGTTTACCACCTGTCCTGAGAAAGCTTCATATTTGTGCAATATGTCGTTGAGAACCTGAGCATTCTCTACATTTACTTCAATGAGCAATAATGAGTCATCTGCAAAGAGTAAATGACCCACACTTGGTGCCTCCCTGCATAATTTAATCCCTCTCATACTCCCATTTCTTTCAGCTTCATTTAGCACTGCTGAGAAACCCTCCGCACACAACAAAAATAAGTAAGGTGAGAGGGGGTCTCCCTGGCGCAATCCTCTCTGGGGAATAATTACTGAAAGTGCATCTAGTGCCACCCCTAGTTGGTTTTGGAGAATTGACGACAAACCTAGTTGAGGGACTAATGTGTTTGTGAGAATTGCAGGATAACACAGGTAGAAGTCCCTCATTGATTCGGTTTTCCTACCAGAGATGACCCCTAAAAATGAATGAAGACATTGAAGTCAAAGGTGGTATGTGAAGACATTCACATTGAAGACTATGACAAGGGAAGACATCGCATGAATACTATGGAGCGTGAAGACTTAGTTCTTTCATCGTTCTTTTTCCTTTTTGTTGAGTCAAAGGAACCACCGTACTGTTAAGTGGGGTCCAAGAGAACCAGTCAGAATGACTGAAGTGATGCTTAACCAAAATCCTATGTCTTCGAGTGAAGACTATGAGAGCAAATCTTGTCTAGAGTTGAATAAGTCAGCTTTGCTTGTAGCCCTAGTAAAGTTGTCGTGTGTGTTTGAAATCTGACCGTTGGAACACGTGTCAGTTCCTTAGTGACCGAGGGTCATTTTGGATAAATCAGGTCGGGTTGCCTAGTGGCTATAAATAGCCCACCCCCTACAACCATAAACGGTTGGCTGCTCAAAGTTAGAGTACGGCTTTTGTCGTTTGAGAGCAACCCACCTCGAAGCCTTTGAGAGAGAATTCCTTGCGAGGATAAAGCCCTAACCACCCAGAGCCAAAGAGTGTTAGGCATCACTTAAGTCTTCCTGTCTGTGTGATCTGAAGACTTATTACACTTGAGGACTGTGAATCCTCCATCCGGTTAGGCGTCGTGTTCTGAGCATTCAATAGTCATTGTGGATCGCCGGTGAACAAAGTCTGTGAAGGTTTGGAAGTCTACCTTGAAGACTTACCAGAGTGATTGGGCGAGGACTGGGTGTCCTTAGCTCAAGGGGAATAAGGTGAAGACGAGGTCTTCTGAGTTGAATCTCAGCCTCCCTAACCAGACGTACAGTTGTCACAGCAACTGGAATTGGTCCAACAAATCATTGTCTTCAACGAGTCGCTAGTTTCATCCTTCCCTTCCCTTTACTTATTGTTGGTCCTTGTGAAGTCATTGTACGATTGCATCACCATTTGGCTTCACTGAGTGATTACTTGTTCTGATTGGATTCACAATATCTTCCTACCTGATCCTTACTGCCTAGCTGCTATTAGTCATTGCGCTTTCACTTCATTGAATACTTGACTATGTGTAACGCCCTCGATGCGGCTATATCTCCCACGAGTCGAAGCACGACTTAGAGGCATAACCGCATTGAAAGCAATGTCGCAAGTGAGGTAATCTTCACACAACCCATGTAATACATAAGGGAAAGAGATACATAGTTGGCTTACAATCGCCACTTCACACAAATACATGAATAAAGCATTACATCATCCAAATACAATCAGGGCCCGACTACGGAGCCAAAATAAAAGAAGACTACCCCAAATGCTACACAGATCCCCGATCGAACCCGACTGGGCTCCACTACTGATCAACTAGAACGAAACAACACAAAGGGAAAGATCTTCAACGAGCTCCTCCTTGAGCTCTATTGCGTCATATGGACGGTATCCTCGGCACCTGCAAGCTGGTTTTGGAAGTATCTGTGAGTCACGGACTCAGCAATCTCACACCCTCGCGATCAAGACTATTTAAGCTTATGGGTAAGGTAAAGGTATGAGGTGGAGCTGCAGCAAGCGACTAGCATATATGGTGGCTAACATACGCAAATGAGAGTGAGAAGAGAAGGCAAAGCACGATCGAGAAACTATGATCAAGAAGTGATCCTAGAACAACCTACGTCAAGCATAACTCCAACACCGTGTTCACTTCCCGACTCCGCCAAAAGAGACCATCACGGTTACACACGCGGTTGACGTATTTTAATTAAGGTCAACTTCAGGTTTTCTACAACCGGACGTTAACAAATTCCCATCTGCCCATAACCGCGGGCACGGCTTTCGAAAGTTCAAATCCCTGCAGGGGTGTCCCAACTTAGCCCATCACAAGCTCTCACGGTCAACGAAGGATATTCCTTCTAGCGGGAAGACCCGATCAGACTCGGAATCCCGGTTACAAGACATTTCGACAAGGTAAAACTAAACCAGCAACACCGCCCGAATGTGCCGACAAATCCCGATAGGAGCTGCACATATCTCTTTCTCAGGGCACACTCAGATTGTCTTAGGTACGGGTAGGCCAGCCCAGAGTTGCCCCTGGTGGCCACCGGCAGCTGACAGGTTGGACCAACACTCAGAGGAGCACTGGCCCGGGGGGGTTAAAATAATGATGACCCTTGAGTCTGCAGAACCCAAGGGAAAGAAAAGGCTAGGTGGCGAATGGTAAAACCAATGTTGGGCATTGCTGGAGGAGTTATTCAAGGCGAACTGTCAAGGGGTTCCCATTATACCCAACCGCGTAAGGAACGCAAAATCCGGGAACATAACACCGATATGACGGAAACTAGGGCGGCAAGAGTGGAACAAAACACCAGGCATAAGGCCGAGCCTTCCACCCTTTACCAAGTATATAGATGCATTAATTAAATAAGATATATTGTGATATCCCAACAAGTAAACATGTTCCAACAAGGAACAACATCTCCATGTTCCAACAAGGAACAAACTTCAATCTTCACCTGCAACTAACAACGCTATAAGAGGGGCTGAGCAAAGCGGTAACATAGCCAAACAACGGTTTGCTAGGACAAGGTGGGTTAGAGGCTTGGTTCAACAATATAGGAGGCATGATAAGCAAGTGGTAGGTATCGCAGCATAGGCATAGCAAAAGAGCGAGCAACTAGCAAGCAAAGATAGAAGTGATTTCGAGGGTATGGTCATCTTGCCTGAATCCCGCAAGGAAGAAGAACGAGTCCATGAAGAAGACAAACGGACGTAGTCGAACGGGTCCTCACAAACGCGACGTTAACGGAACAACCCGAAGAAGCAACACCGGAAAGAAGCAAACAACATAGTAAACAACCAACACATCAACATGGCACGATGCGCAAACAAGTATGATGCATGTCCGGTTTAATGAAGCATGGCATGGCAAAGTGCACAAACAATCCTACAAATTAAGTGAAGCTCATTATGCAACTCCGTTGCATATTGACGAAACACCACATTTGGTTATTTAGTTCAATCTCGTTTATATACTCAACAATATTAAATGTTGTTAAACATGGCAAAAGAGTGAAGCAAATGAAAACTACCTATCTAGGCAAGTTTAAATGAGGCCGAAACAACAAACAACAAATCCGGAAACTCCTCATGTGCATAGGTACTGATCTGCCCTAAACACAATTTTAGAGTTGTTAAACATGTAAAGTGACGCCCCCATGTTAAATTAGGCATTTTTCTACCCGATTTACATATAAAGTTTATTTAAAACCGAGCTACGGTTATTTAGTTATGAATTAAAGCATTTTAGCATGACATAGGAGCAAATTTAAACAAACATCATTTTAATCATTTCGAACATGCAAGAAAGTTGGATATTATTGTCCTACACAAAATTCTAAGCAACTTTCATATATTAAGTTTTTACATATGATGCATGGTTTGAGAGTTATAACATGCATGAAGTATAGAGTTCAATCTGTAAATATGCAGTGCACTGGTAATTAGGAAATTCGCAGGTCAGGGAAAAAAATGCTATCGGGCCGAAACTGCAGGCTGGCCCAACAGTAGAAATAAGACAAAAGGAGGGGCGCTGTGGGTGGCCTCACCCATGGGCTTCAGCCCGTTTGAGGGGGAGGGGGTAGGCCGGCTCGCTCGGGCGGAGTTGGGCCAGGGCACTGAAGATGCGAGGCAGAACGAGGCCGAGGAGAGGCGGGCCGCTGGGCCTGGAATCGCGACGAGGCCGGGTCCAGGCGCGGTGGATCTGGCGGTTGACTCGATCGAGTCAACGTGGTCGAGCGGTCGCTGGCGCTGGTCGTCGTTTTGGAAGAGAAAAGGCAGCGACGGGTTCAGGGCGCCGCGGGAACAGGCAAGGGCGGTGCAGGGCCGGGACGGCGCGGGATCCAGCCGTAGAGACGAGCTGGCGTCAAGGTGCGGCGGCGCTCGCGGGGTCCTGCGAGGACACGTCTTGAGGCGGGGTCGTGGGGCTCCGGCAGCAGGGAGGTCGCTGGCGGCGGGACTCCTCCTGTTGACGACCCAAGACAGAGGGAGTGATATGAGAGCGAGCGAGAGAGAAGAAAACGCGGGGAAGGAGGACGAGAAGGGCGACAGAGCTTCGGCCTAGTAGCAGCGGTGGTCGACGGGCGCGCTGAAGCGATGGATCGAGCCTTGCTCGGGCGGACAGGGTCTCAGGCGAGTCGAGGCGGGGTTGAGGGCGACGAGGAGAAGCAAGAGGTGCTCGGGCGGCCGGAGTGGCACCGGGGCTGGTCCTGGTGGTGCTCAATGATGCAAGGGCCCCGGTGGTGCTGCTTCTTGCTGTGGCGCGTGAGGAAGCAGAGGAGCTTGTGCGCGAGGCTGCAGGTGCAGGGTCCTGGTGAAGCGGTCGCCGGCGACGGGAGCAGGCGCTGACTTGCTGGAAGAGCAAGGTAAGGAGTAGGAGGCGCCAGGGAAGGAGAGGAGGCCGAGGGGATCGGTCCAGTGGCTGGTGGCAACGGCGGTTTGGTGCGGATCTGGATTGGGAGGAGTTGGTGAATCGAGAGGGGAGCGAGGGGTGCAGTGGTTGGTTTGGAGCGGATCCCGGTGGGAGAAGTGGGTGGCGGCGCAGTGACGGGACAGGAGGAGGATTTCTAGGTAGGGTTTTCCAAATTAGGTATGGGATGGACTATATATATAGCAGGGGAATTTTGGATAGGGGCTAAACCGTCCCTCCGATCGTAATGGACGGTCAGGAAAAATAGGCTAGGGCGCCCAAATAAGAAAACGGAGACATTTTGTAGATGTTTGGGGATGATCCGGACACAACGGTAACGACTGTCCGGGTCGGGTTCGGGACAACTTTTCGGACACGCGCGCGAGGAGGGTCGCAGGCTGACGAGAGAGGTTAGGTAGGGCCTAGCGGTGAGAGGTAGGCAGAAGGCAAAGGGCTGAGAAGAGAAGAGGAGAGGCCCGGCGGCAACTGTTTCGAGAGACCGAAAACGTCCGACGTTAGACCGGCTATACTGCCGCTGTAGTTAATCGTTGGGGCGTCAAACGAACTCCGATTGCGATGAAACTTGGCAGGCGGTCTACCTACACTAACAAGACCACACGCCAACTCTCATCCCATTCTGAGAACATTTTCCGGCCACTTATAAAATACTATTTCGGACATGTCGCGGGCGCGTGCAAGTGTATCTGGGCTCAGAACGGACAACAGACGGACTGGGGGAACCCGAACGAATACAAGTTTTGAAAACATGATGATGCAATGCACATGATGACATGACAAAGATGCAACACGCAAGCGAATGACATGGCAAGGACAACGAATAACTGGAGGACACCTGGCACATCGGTCTCGGGGCGTCACACTAGTGTAGTCTACCTTTCGCTGCATGGTAATAGGTTTATTTCTATCGTTTGTCTTTGAAACTTCCATGTTTTGAAGACTTTCATAAAAATCGCCTATTCACCCCCCTCTTGTCGATCACTAGCACTTTCAATTGGTATCAGAGCAAGGTACTCCCTTGTTCTGTGTGATTCGGTTTAACCACCTGGAGTTTTAGCTATGTCGACTGCAGGGATAATTAAAGTCTCCGTTGCATGCCCCGTCTTTGATGGAACTGAATATCCCTACTGGAAGAATAAGATGCGCATGCATCTTGAAGCCATTGATGTCGACCTATGGTATGTCGTCAAGAATGGCGTTCCCAAGGCTGGAGAAGGTTCACCGCTGCTGATGTCAAGAAGTTTGTTCAATTGGACTCTACTGCCAAGAACATCATCTGTGGTCATCTGACCAAAGGACAGTATGGCCGCCTGAGTGCTTTGGAAACATCTAAACTAGTCTGGGACTGGCACTCCAAGGTCAATGAAGGCGTCTCAACCCAGAGAGATCAGAGAATCAGTGTCCTTCGCAACCTCTTCAACCGCTTCAAGAGAAATGACAATGAGAATGTCCAGCTCACGTTTGATCGACTCACTGACATCACAAATGAGCTCCAAGCCCTCGGCGCTACTGAGATCACCAAGCATGAAGTCGTCAAGACACTCCTGAGATCACTTGACAGCTCGTTTGAAACCCTAGCCCTGATGATTCAAGAACGTCCTGATTTCAAGACACTCGATCCGTCTGACATACTTGAGAGGCTCAACACACATGAGTTTCAGCTTTCTGAGAAAAGAGACATCTACGGTCCCAACTATGGGCGAACTCGTGCCTTGAAGGCAAAAGCTGTCTCCTCATCTGAAGAAGAATCTGACAGCAGTTCTGATGATCCTGAAGACATTGGAAAGGAGCTTGCTATGCTTGTGAAGAAGTTCCAAAAATTCACCAAGAAGAAAGGCTTCAGAAAGTCTTCATGATCAAGCTCAAGGAATGATGAAGCTTCTGCTCATGACTACAAGAAGAGAACATGCCACAAGTGCAAGAAACCTGGCCACTACATCTCTCAGTGTCCGCAGTGGGACAATGAGAACAAGAAGAAGAAGAAGAAGAAGAAGAGCAAGGAGTATGACTCTGACGACAAGAAGAAGAAGAAATACTCAAAGTCTTCTTCCAAGTCTTCCTCAAAGTCTTCATCACACAAGAAGAGCTCATCTGGCAAGGCTCGTGCGTTTGTTGGCAAGGAAATGGATTCAGAGGAGGAGTCCGCTTCTGAGGAGGCGGAGGTGGAGTCTGAGGAGGAGTCCGATTCTGGCGTTGCGAGTCTGGCTACAGCATACGTTGCCAAGTCCATCTTCAACACTGAAGACAATGACTTCATCACCGACACCGATGCAAATGACAAGGACTACTCCGCTCCTTCCTACTGTTTCATGGCACGCGGTGCCAAGGTAAACACACGCACTACTCACTATCAAACATCTAGTGACGATGACTCTGATTGTGGTTCCAAACCCAGCTACAAAACACTTGCTAAAATTGCAACTGAACAACAGAAAGCTATGGAACATATTCAAAAACTGTTAGACAAAAGCGATGATCTGTTAGAAGCTGAAATGACTCGATCTCAGTCCTTAATTGAAGACATAAAAAATCTTCACGTTAAGTATGAGGAACTTGAAAGTCGTCATGAAACGCTCTCAACAACTCATGAAAAGCTTTCCTATGATTATCTTCAAAGGAAGCAAGATCTTGAGAAATTGAGAGCGGCTCATGAAGATCTTCAAAAGGAAAACGAGTCACTTCGCACCGAACAGATCGGTTCAGCTCAGGAAGGATTTGAACCACCATGTCTTAAATGCATTGAGCGTGATAACTCTACTTCTGTTGCTGAATGTTCTACTGCTGCTACTATTGCAATATCTTCAACTGTTTATGTGGTAACTAACCCCTCTGCCGAGGATACCACTGCTATTGCTGATGAGAATTCTAGGTTGAAGACACTGCTTGAAATAGGGATGTACAAAAGTCTCAAAGGGCATCAGACACTATGTGATGTCCTCAAAAGGCAGATCCTGAACCGAAACCCTAGGAAAGACGGTGTTGGGTTCGAAAGGAAAATGAATGCTGATGGCTCTTACTGGAAACCTGCGCAGTACCCCAAAACCACATGGGTTGCTGCAAATGGGACCTTTAGTGGATCCATCCACTCTATCTGGCTTCACTTGTGCTAATCCCATTGTTCTTGATGAATCCTTTGATGCAAACTATAAACTGTTTAAGAATCAGAATGGTGAAGTGTTTGCCAGGTATATTGGTACTAACTGCAGGAATGGGCTGCCTATGAAGAAGGTCTGGGTGCCGAAAAGGTGTTTGGAGAATCTTCCTATGAATTTCGTCATGACAACACAAGTGAAGAAGACAAAACCCAGACCACAGGCTTCATACGGCCCAAAGGCTTCATATAGACAGAGGACTCACCTGAGTCGCACTAATGCAAATGTTTTGCAGGGAAGCCATACTCAGGCCTATGAATATGAGCGCGGTTCATCAAACCGCCATGTTCATAAGACCAAGAACTATTCTACTTATTCTTATGAGTACTATTGTCCCCCTGCAAGACTTTTTGCTAGGGCTCCAAAGCCAAAGTTCTCAGATGCTGCACTTAGACTCATTGCTTCGGAGCCACCCTTGAAGATGTGGGTGGCTAAGAAAGCTTAACTCTCATTTGCAGGGAAAGGTCTCCAGCCGAAAACCAAAATCGTTTGACGCTATTGTTGGGGACCTTAAACATCTTGTAGGGCGCAAGATCAAATGCCCAAATGGTCTTATTATGTACTTTGTTCCTGAGTCGCTTGCTACTTGCCCTATCAGTCCTAATCTCGATCTAAGCTTTCATAATCCACTGGCTCGTCAAATGTTTTTGCTTCACAATTCTCTTCGTGAAGCCTATCCCCCTAACTGCATTGTAGGGTACGACACCAGCTGCTTCAGAATGGATTATTGATAGTGGGTGTACCAATCACATGACTGGCAAGCGAAGCCTTCTCATGGACTCAACCTTACGTCCATTTGACAAAAGTCACATCACATTTGCTGACACTGGTAAAAGCAAGGTATTGGGTCTAGGTAGAGTTGCAATCTCAAAGGATCAACTCATGGATAAAGTCATGCTTGTTGAATCCCTTGGTTTCAACTTAATGTCTGTCTCAATGCTTTGCGATTTAAACATGATTGTGATGTTTGGAAAATATCGTTGCCTTGTTCTAATGGAATCTGACAAGTCTCTAGTGTTTGAAGGGTATCGGAAAGATGATTTGTACGTGGTAGATTTCTCAGCAGGACCACGGCTTGCAGTATGTCTTCTAGCAAAAGCTTCTGAATGCTGGCTTTGGCATCGGAGGCTAGGGCATGCTGGCATGAGGAACCTCCACACCCTTGCAGGGAAGAAGCATGTCATAGGCATCGAGGGCGTCAAGTTCAAGAAGGATCACTTATGCGGTGCCTGTGAAGCAGGAAAGATGACGAGGGCCAAGCATCCCTCGAAGACAATCATGACAACGACTCAACCCTTCGAACTGCTCCACATGGACCTTTTTGGTCCCACTCATTACTCAACTCTTACTACTACTGCTTGTCTCTATGGCTTTGTCATTGTTGATGATTATTCAAGATATACTTGTGTGCATATAATCCTCTACAAGACTGAAGTGCAGGATGTCTTCAGACGCTTCGTCAATCGAGCAATGAACAACTATGGCATCAAGATAAAGCACATCAGAAGTGACAATGGCACTGAATTCAAGAACACTGGCCTGGATACATATCTTGATACTTTAGGCATCACACATGAATTCTCAGCTCCGTACACGCCACAGCAGAATGGCGTCGTCGAACGCAAGAACATAACACTTATTGAGATGGCTCAGACGATGCTTGATGAATACAAGACTCCAAGAAAATTCTGGCCTGAAGCCATTGATACTGCATGCCATATCATCAACCGTGTTTATCTTCACAAGCTTCTGAACAAGACATCCTATGAGCTCCTCACTGGCAAGAAGCCAAATGTCAGTTACTTCAGAGTCTTTGGTGCCAGGTGCTGGATCAAGGATCCACATCACACTTCAAAATGTGCACCAAAAGCACATGAAGGCTTTATGCTTGGATATGGAAAGGATCCGCACTCCTATAGAGTCTTCAACCTTTTTCACTATAAAGTGGTTGAAACAATGGATGTGCGGTTCGATGAGACTAATGGCTCGCAAAGAGAGCACCTGCCAAATGTGCTAGATGAAGTTCCATCCAGTGAATCAATCAAACTTATGGGAACTGGAGAAATCATACCTTCTAAAGCTCAGCCTGAAGAGGAACTTATCATCTCCGCACCTGATCAACCTGAAGACAATGATCAACCTGAAGACAATGCTCAGCCTGAAGACATTCCTTCTAATGATGACAATGATCAGCAAGAGCAAAATCTTCGTCCTGTACATCCTCGTGTTGCAAATGAAGTACAGATTCAGAGAATAATTGATAGCATCAATGCACTAGGTCCACTCACTCATTCAAGGGCAACATAGCTAGCAAATTTCTGTGGGCACTTCACATTCGTCTCAATATCTGAACCCAAGAAAGTTGAAGAAGCCTTCATGGAACCTGAATGGATTCAAGCAATGCAAGAAGAGCTTCAACAGTTTGAGCTGAATAATGTATGGGAACTGGTTAAGCGTCCTGATCCTCGCAAGCACAATATAATAGGCACCAAATGGATATATCGCAACAAGCAAGATGAGCATGGTCAAGTTGTCAGAAACAAAGCTCGTCTCGTTGCTCAAGGATACAGTCAAGTTGAAGGGATTGACTTCGATGAAACATGTGCTCCTGTGGCTAGACTTGAAGCCATATGCATACTGCTGGCCTATGCAAATCATCATAACATTCTTCTATATCAAATGGATGTGAAGAGCGCTTTTCTCAATGGCAAGATCGAAGAAGAAGTGTATGTTGCACAGCCGCCTGGCTTTGAAGATCCAAAACATCCTGACATGGTGTACAAGCTCAAAAAGGCACTGTATGGCCTCAAACAAGCCCCTCGGACTTGGTATGACACACTCAAAGACTTCCTGAAGAGCAAAGGCTTCAAACCTGGTTCCCTCGACCCCACTCTCTTCACGAAGACATATGATGGTGAACTGTTTGTGTGCCAAATATATGTGGATGACATTATCTTCGACTGCACCAATCAGAAATACAGTGAAGAGTTTGGATATATGATGCAAGAGCAATATCAGATGTCCATGATGGGTGAGCTGAAGTTCTTCCTCGGTCTTCAAATACGTCAGCAACGCAACAGCATCTTCATATCTCAAGAGAAGTACCTCAAAGATTGCCTGAAGAAATTTGGGATGCAAGACTGCAAAGGCTTCACGACGCCAATGCCAGCCAAACATCATCTGGGTCCCGACGACAATGGTAAAGAGTTCGATCAAAAGGTATACCGCTCCATCATTGGTTCTTTACTTTATCTATGTGCATCTAGGCCAGATATTATGCTTAGTGTTTGCATGTGTGCTCGATTCCAAGCGGTACCAAAGGAATCACATCACTTAGCTCTGAAGCGAATTCTTCGATATTTGGCTTACACCCCAACACTAGGATTATGGTATCCAAAGGGCTCAGAGTTTGATCTGGTTGGATTCTCGGATGCTGATTATGCTGGTGACAAGGTGGATCGCAAGTCTACATCAGGCACATGTCATTTTCTGGGACGATCACTTGTATTTGGTCTTCAAAGAAGCAGAACTGTGTATCTTTCTCCACTGCTGAATCTGAATACATTGCTGCTGGATCTGGCTGCGCTCAGCTTCTGTGGATGAAGCAAACACTCAAAGACTATGACATTCATCTGAAGCAAGTGCCACTCTACTGCGACAACGAAAGCGCCATCAAGATTGCCAACAACCCAGTTCAGCACTCGAAGACAAAGCACATTGAAATTCGTCATCACTTTCTCAGAGATCATGTTATGAAGGAAGATATTGATATCATACACGTCAACACTGAAGAGCAATTGGCAGATATCTTCACCAAGCCCTTGGATGAGAAGAGATTTTGCAAGTTACGATGTGAGCTAAATATCTTGGAATCCTCAAATGTCTTGTGATCAGGCACACATCCTAACACTTATGCATATTGATGACTTAGATGTGCAACACACGAAGTAAAGTATATCTTCAATCAATGAAGACTTACATTCTAAGTGTGAATACATTAATGTGGAATTTGACTTCGGAGCGCCACGATAATTGTGCGTCGTGTCTGGGTCTAATACTTCCTATACGGTGGGTAATGCCACCACCAAATTCTTCTGTTTGAAGTGTGTTACCTAAGGCGTTACATTTGCTATGTCTTCACATTTTGTTTGTCTTCATTTTCAACTTGTCTTCATGATTATCGTCACTATGTTGATTTGATTGTCTTTCTCATATATATATATATACATATATATATATACTAGTGTTCTGTCCTCTACAGCATTCACTTATAGCTATGTCTTCTTGTTGAATCTTTTGAACTAAGTGAATGTGATCGGACCCTAACCTCTCTATGCTTTCTATCTCAAACTCTATCTGTCCAAATCATATGCATTCTCTTGAAACTGTCGAATGTCTTCTCTGCGTTCTTGTCAGCAGAAGATACAAAGACAAACATTAAGTCCGTTTTCAATGCTAATTCCTTCACCTGAAACCCGGAGAAGTGGGAACGACCACCCGACAATCCAGACGTGCGTGGGAACGTGGAACAACCTCCGATATGTTGCATGATGGCCACGTGTCCTTCAGATGTGAATCGCCAGGGCACCTGTGTAATAACACTATGTTGTCCCTGTCTCTATAAATACACGCCTCACCATAGTCATTATCCTTTCTTCCACTCTCGCACAAACCCTAGCGTCACTACTAGCCCTCAACGACGTCGGCGACGAAGCGCTTAGCTGCCGCGACCTCTCCGACGCCGTCTTCACGCCGGCCGCGGACATCGTCTTCTCCGCCATCGCCGTAGGTGTCCTCCGTCGCCAAGTTAGGGCACGGACGATCGAACTGCTCGGCCTCCTCTTCCACTCCGTCTAGCAGTTCTTCGTGTGGTAAATAAAACTTCCTTTTTACGGCCCCTTTGATCCTATAGATTCATCACTTTTTGCCACAAGAAGTTTCTATTCTCACAAGTTGGATCTATTTCATACTGCATCCCATAATATGCCTAGTATGTTCACTTATGCTTCACAAAGTAGTTAGATTCCTCACTTGTAATGATCCGTGGATTCGTACAAATCTGGAACCAACTCTTTATCTATGAGTGAATGTCTTCGCACGATGAGGTCAATGTCTTCTAAATTGATTTATCTTCAAAATCTTTTGAGAATGCATATGACCTCTTCCCCTTCCCTCGCACCTTAATGCTGCCACAGGTACATGTCCGTGGGAGAATCCCTTGGTTCTCATAGTCTTCATTCATTTGCAGAATTCTTACAGCATCATATAAATTCTCCCGAAGCCAATTCCTGTTTAACCCGCAGCCGGAAGCCTTTGAAACCTTTGAACGTGTTGAAGCCATTCAGTTTAAAGTTCATGGCTACAGAGAAATCTACAAGGAAGGGAGGCAGACAGCGCCGTGGAAACACTGCTAAAGAACCTGCCACCAGATCCTTATGAGCAATACAAGTCAGATCCAGAAGAAACCTATGGAGAACGCAAGAACCGAATCCAATGGATTAGAAGACATTGGGCAGAGGAATGGTTCAAGTACAGATTCGTCACCGACGAATATGCTGAGAAGAGTGCCATCAAGGGACCATGGGGAGATATCACATACAAAGGTCTTCAGCCCAAATCATAGTTCGAAGCTATTGCTCAAGGCTTTTACCCATGCATGCTTCGTGGACCTCAGCCTGCTAATGCCGACCCATCCTCTCTGTTATGGTGTCGTGAAGACAATCTCTTCAAGCGCAACTATTAGTTTGCACAGAACTCTGCCAAGGAAAACAAGAAGTCATTGGGATTAGACTTCAACCCAGGCCCCTCTGCACCACGTGTTGATGGCACACGAGAAGCTGAACCCAATCTGGTTGGGCCCTTCTACAACCTAGAAGGTCTCATCACTCATATTATGGTTCAAGGGGCAGTCGTGGCTCAACCTGCAGATGATGCTGAATCTGACGAAGCACCTGCACCACCGAAGCCGCAAAAGCAGAAGAAGGCTAAAGCTTCAAAGTCTGCCTCAGCACCAAAAATCTTACGGGCGAAGCCACTGGCTACTGCACCTCCTGAAGACAGTGTGCAGTCTGAAGATCTCTCACGTATCTCCAAGAAGACTGAGATGAGAAAGAATACTGATCAGGCACTGACTGCTGCTGCTATTCTGCGCAATGACGCCATTGATCTGTCCAGCGATGAAGAGCTTGCAGATGACGCTCTTGAGCAACTAATCAAGAGCAAGGAAGAAGCAGAGATATTCAATGATTTGCCTCTCTTTGATGTGGCAATCCTTCATAACTTCATTGATGAGTGGTTTGACACACCCAACCTCAGCTTTGAAGATCTACAACTTCCAATTGGCCTCAGTGTCGCCTTCCATGGCGCCATTGCTTCTGAGCTATCTCTAACTCAGCGCATCGTTGAACTGAAGCAAAAGATCGACTATGAGAAAGCTCAGTTCAAGAAGCACATGGCCAAGCTCAGCGTGCAAGATGTGAAAAACTTCAAAATTATGCTGCACGAGCTCAAGGAAGCCTTTCTCAAAAAGCGTGAAGAAGCTCAAGATTCTCGTGAATGCATGAAGAGCCTGGCTGACAAGTGTGTGCAAGCCTACAATGAGGCTGAGAGGCGCAAGGCTCTTGGTCGTCCTGGCATCGACCCAAGAATGGCTGCAAAGAAGAAGAAGCCCTCAACTGACCAATCTGCACCTTCAAGGCAGGAAGAACCTCGCATAGTCTTCCCAAGCAGCATGACTGGCTCGAAGCCAAAGGTCAGGTCAACCGCTTCAGAACTGAAGAAGACAAGGACTGCCGAGGCTGAAGCCAGAAAAAGGAAAAATCCTGAATCTTCTGATGTCGCTCCCTCTAAGAAGAAGCGCAAAACCAAGAAGGATTGGGCTGCTCCCACAGAACCCTTAGTTGTTGAACCTATCTCAATGGTTCGCCCTGCATCTGAACACCACGAGCGCCAACTGATTGTTCATGAGCCTACTTCCACAGAGGCTCCTGATGCTGAAGACATTCCAGCAGTTGACCCTACCGCTGCTGAAGACATTGGTCACCATGACAATGTTGAAGATGATGAAGGCCTTTCTCAGATCGAGCACCAACTGGTATCATCGCCTGTGCTTATGCACAGTGAACTCATCAGCATTGGTCGTCCTCTGACGCCAACTGCTCAGGATGCATCGTGGGCTGATCACCCACAGAGACAAGACACTCCAAACTCTCCCCAAGCAACCCCATCAGTGCAAGAAGAGGATGATGTTGAGGCCCAGCCAACTCCATCTCCACGGGCGTCACCAGCGCTACGCAGGCTTCGCAAAGGACCAAGGTCTCAAGTCCCTCTTTCGAGCGTTCCAGAAGGAGAAGTGCACCACCAATCTGTTGCACGTCAAGTGTTTCCAGATGCCACTCCTACTGTGACTGTCTCTGAGTCTGAAGCCAAAGGTGCTGAAGACAATCCGGCTGCATCAGCCGATGACAAACAAGAAGAAGACCGTGTCCCTACACCCCCAAACTCTGAAGAAGTTGTTCCTGAAGTGGACGTGTCTGTGCCCGACCCTCCAGCTCATCAAGTGGAGGTTGAGAATCTTGAGGCTGCCACCACCAACACAAATGAAGCCAATGACGTAGTCATGGCTGAAGCAAATGTGGAGACTGCACCAACCAATGTGCCAGAGGCCAATGAAGCCAATGATGCAACTGCAACAGATGTGCAGCCTGACGCCTCTGTTGATGCCACTGCTCCTGTTCCGCCACCAAGGCCACACACTATCGAGCAAGCATTCAACTATGGCCAACTTGTCACTGTCAAATGGCCTTTTCTGACTCCTCCGCCTGCTGCTGGTCCTCAGTTTGACTATCACGTTGAGCACATGCCTCAGGTTCAGAAGCCAATACCAAGGTTGCCCAGGTTTCCAGGCATTGCATCTGCATCCGGATCGTTCAATATCAATGGCTTCAAGGCACACAACACCTTGTTCAATAGCGCCAAGAACCCCTACTCAAGGGCAAGAATATCTTCTGTTTGGTTCTGGAGCTATTAGCAGCGCAGTTATTACTCATGCATTCTGTACAATCAAGGTCGCATTTTCCCACATATGCGTCTTGACACTGAAGCCATAACTGGTCTGCCTTGCTTGGAAGAAACTCTGGATTGCTTCAAAGAGTCTGGATTGTTGCCGTTCGTCACCGACAAAGAGCACTGGAATGAAGAATTGCTGCTCCAATTCTATGCCACTCTTCATATCCGTGGCTACAACAGGGATCCGAAGACTTGGGTCCTTGAGTGGATGACATGCAATGTTCATCATGAAGCCAAAGCCTTTGATATCATTGAGCTTACTGGCCTGCCCACTCCAGGCGATCTCTATGAACCTGGTTGTCAGCTTCACAGTGCTGCTATGGAAAGTATCTTCCACAAGCCTGAGCCCAATATGAGTCAGATGCTTAGCATGATGAAGTCTTTGCCTCCAGATGCTGAATATCCTAAGGAGTTCTATGTTGAAGACCTTGAGTGTCTGCCACGTACTATCTATCACATCATAAGGCGAACTCTCTGGCCCATCAAAGGACATTCTCCACATGCCAACCTAGAAGGTGCAATGAAGACGTTGGTCTTTCATATTCTTCATGGCAAAAGCTTCAATGCACAAGACTTCTTTATTCCCCAACTTGCTGCATCAGGATCTGATCTCTTTGGCTTGAAGTTTTACGCTCCATGGATTATGCGGCTGATCAAACTACACTCAGGTGTCACCTATCAGCCCTCTGCTCGCAATCATCGGATCTTTCTGCCCGACGTTGATATGTCAGTTGAAGCCATCTATCCAGAGCCTGCCAAGGAGCCTCTTAGTCTTCAGAATGCTGAGAATCAAAGCTTCTCTCAAAACATTGAAGGAGTTCAAGCAGTCTCTCGTGTTTATCCTCTGGTTGGCACTACACATGCACCTCACCGTGCCCTCACTGAAGCCACTGACAGCACCATTGCCCAACGGCCCAAGAAGCGATCTCGTGTTCTTAATGACCGAGAGCTTCTGGTTGCCCTTCATCAGAAACAGGATAGGCATCATGACTGGCTGAAGTGCCAAATTCAAAGCCTCTTGGTGGACGTAAATAGGATTCGCAATCTTGCCACCAAGAATGCCTTTGTTGCCCATGAAACATGTCGGCGTACATGGAAAGGGCTGACGCTTATGTGTTCTGAAGATGATCTTCAAGAGGATGGCTTCTCTGAACGCTTCAAGTTTGACTCAACACCTCCAAGAAGGACTATGCTGCGACGAACTCCGTCTCTTGAAGACTCTGAGTTCTCTTCCTCCGCGGCAACTGTGAATGCCAGAGTGATCGATGACGAAGACGATGCTACTTCACCGCCCCTACTTCTGCACGCATCGACACTGCCCCGAGTTCGTCTGCACCGCCTAACAACACCGATGACCTTGCTGCTTCACCTACTCCTCATGGGAACGAGTAGATGCTCTATGTCTTCAAACCTTTTTGTCCTTACCGACAAAAGGGGGAGAAGCGTATGAGTTCGATAGTCTTCAAGCGGGTCCATATGGGCGGTTGCTTTATATTTTTGCCTAGTGTTTACAACTCTCGTTTTGATACATTTGGTTTTTTGAGTTGTAACACTTAAACTCGATGGTCGTCTGCTACTTATTTGCCATTCTATGATGCGATGATAAATTCTGCATGTGCGACGATAAATTCCGCACTTAGATCATTTTGCAGACGTCCATTTTTCATTATGCATGTCATTATCTTCACATACTTTTCATGCATGATGAATTGTCATCATAAGTTGAAGAGGATCTCCATAAGTACAACCTGCCATGTGCATTTGCATTCCAAAAGCAAATTACTTATATGCACATCTTTAGGGGGAGCCCTTGCAACTTATGAAGACAATTCCCTATCCTTTACAATTTCACATATTATATTCCCCGTTGAAAGCTTCAACTAGTTTGTCATCAATCACCAAAAAGGGAGAGATTGTAAGTGCATCTAGTGCCACCCATAGTTGGTTTTGGAGAATTGACGACAAACCTAGTTGAGGGACTAATGTGTTTGTGAGAATTGCAGGATAACACAGGTAGAAGTCCCTCATTGATTCGGTTTTCCTACCAGAGATGACCCCTAAAAATGAATGAAGACATTGAAGTCAAAGGTGGTATGTGAAGACATTCACATTGAAGACTATGACAAGAGAAGACATCGCATGAAGACTATGGAGCGTGAAGACTTAGTTCTTTCATCGTTCTTTTTCTTTTTTGTTGAGTCATAGGAACCACCGTACTGTTAAGTGGGGTCCAAGAGAACCAGTCAGAATGACTGAAGTGATGCTTAACCAAAATCCTATGTCTTCGAGTGAAGACTATGAGAGCAAATCTTGTCTAGAGTTGGATAAGTCAGCTTCGCTTGTAGCCCAAGTAAAGTTGCCATGTGTGTTTGAAATCTGACCGTTGGAACACGTGTCAGTTCCTTAGTGACCAAGGGTCATTTCGGACAAATCAGGTCGGGTTGCCTAGTGGCTATAAATAGCCCACCCCCTACAACCATAAACGGTTGGCTGCTCAGAGTTAGAGTACGGCTTTTGTCGTTTGAGAGCAACCCACCTCGAAGCCTTTGAGAGAGAATTCCTTGCGAGGATAAAGCCCTAACCACCTAGAGCCAAAGAGTGTTAGGCATCACTTAAGTCTTCCTGTCTGTGTGATCTGAAGACTTATTACACTTGAGGACTGTGAATCCTCCAGCCGGTTAGGCGTCGCATTCTGAGCATCCAAATTTATTGTGGATCGCCGGTGAACGAAGTCTGTGAAGGTTTGGAAGTCCACCTTGAAGACTTACCAGAGTGATTGGGCGAGGACTGGGTGTCCTTAGCTCAAGGGGAATAAGGTGAAGACGAGGTCTTCTGAGTTTAATCTCAGCCTCCCTAACCAGACGTACAGTTGTCACAGCAACTGGAACTGGTCCAACAAATCATTGTCTTCAACGAGTCACTGGTTTCATCCTTTCCTTCCCTTTACTTACTGTTGGTCCTTGTGAAGTCATTGTACGATTGCATCACCATTTGGCTTGACTGGGTGATTACTTGTTCTGATTGGCTTCACAATATCTTCCTACCTGATCCTTACTGCCTAGCTGCTATTAGTCATTGCGCTTTCACTTCATTGAATACTTGACTATGGTTTGCCTAGTGTAGTCTACCTTTCGCTGCATGGTAATAGGTTTATTTCTATCGTTTGTCTTCAAAACTTCCATGTTTTGAAGACTTACATAAAAATCGCCTATTCACCCCCCCCCTCTAGTCGATCACTAGCACTTCCAATTACCTATGTTGTATCTCTATTAACCTTTGATCTGGTACCTCCCAGTTGCAACACACTTCATCACCAGGTTTACCCATTCACTGTCAAACCCCAATTTTAACATCATTTCCTTCAAGAATGTCCATTCTACTCGGTCGTAAGCCTTACTCATGTCGAGCTTTACAACAGCATATCCTACCTTACCCCTTCTCCTTCTCTGCAAAAAATGGGTAAGTTTGTAGGCCAATAAGATATTATCTGAAATTATTCTACCTGAAACAAATGCACTTTGGTTCGGAGATATAATATAAGGTAGAATATTTTTCAATCTATTAGCAATTACTTTAGAGATCACCTTGTAAATGACATTGCAGAGGCTAATTGTTCTTAGGTCCTTCAAGGTCTCTGGGTTTGAAATTTTTGGAATTAACACCACTGTGGTACCGTTCCATCCTTCCGGCATTTCTCCACCTCGAAGGAACTTCAGCACTTCCCCTGTTAACTTATTGCCCACCAGTTGCCAGAACTGCTTGTAGAATATTGTAGGCATTCCATCCGGTCCTGGCGCCTTCAGGTCACCAATATTGAACAAAGCTTCTTTCACTTCCTCTTTTGTATATTCCGCACATAGACTATGATTCATTTGAGTAGTCACTTTTGGAGAGACTGCATGCAAGATTTCTTCCTTATTTGGTCCTGTCGAGGAAGTAAACAGATTAAAAAAATAGCTAGCAACATGCTCCTTCAATTGTTCCTCACACTCCACCCATGTCCCATCCTCTCTCCTTAGTCTCTTGATAGTATTCTTATTCTTCCTTTCTGACACATAAGCATGAAAAAAAAGTTTTTATTGTTTTAATTCTTTTCTCTAGATCCCCTAACACATTAGTGTCCCAATTTTTTAGATCTCCCGCGATTCTTCTTAGTATCTGAGATAAATCATTTTCGCCTCGAAAAGACGCGTCGGACCATGCATTCCTGACTATCTCTTCACATCCCTCCTCCTGCAACCACTTTGCTTCAAATCTGAAGCCATGGTTCCCTCTTTGAGGTTTCATGGTTCTATCTGCGCCTTCCATATGTATAGTCGCAGGTCAATAGTCTGAGTGTCTAGGATCTCCTGTTATCACTTTGTATGATGGAAATCTTATGCACCAGCTCCGGGACCAGACGGCTCTATCAAGTCTTTCCTTGATATATTGATATATCTCCAACGTATCTATAATTTTTTATTGTTCCATACTATATTATATCCTGTTTTGGACATTATTGGGCTTTATTATACACTTTTATATTATTTTTGGGACTAACCTATTAACCGGAGGCCCATCCCAGAATTGCTGTTTTTTGCCTATTTCAGAGTTTCACAGAAAAAGAATATCAAACGGAGTCCAAACGGAATGAAACCTTCGGGAACGTGATTTTCGGAACGAAAATGATCCAGAGGACTTAAACCCTACGTCAAGAAAGCAACCAGGAGGGCACGAGGTAGGGGCGCGCCTACCCTCCCCCCCAGGCGCGCCCTCCACCCTCATGGGCCCACGTTGCTCCACAGTGCTCAAGAGGTAGCAAAAAGGATTTCTGGCGCCGTTGCCGGGGAGTCTACGCAAGTCAACATACCAAGTACCCATCACAAACCCTTATCTCCCGCATTACATTATTTGTCACTAGGTGTTAGGGCGCGCCCGTGGCGCGCCTCTTGAGGGAGAGCTGGGCGGTGCCTGGTTGTAGTCAACCCTTTAACGCTCTTTCCTATTATAATTAGCGTTTGGGTTGATTGCTTTAATTAACAAACTTAGCAGCAGAAATAGAAATATATATATATATATACACAGAAAGGGCATTATGGATCTGGACATGAAACATCTGACTAAGAATAGTGCACTTTACATAAGCAACAAATAAATTTAGCGTCTTGAAAAGCATGTGATAAGAGGACCAAAAGCAAACCATAGGATGTCACAGGATAGAGCATAATTAAGAGTACTTAGTGCTAGATTATATTAACACAGGGCCTGCAGTGTCGTCGATGGTGCATCTAGAGGCGGTGCAGTGTGAAAACCAGGCTGCGCTTTGAAGTGATCCTGAAACAAATGCATAAGATGTCTCCCTCACGAATTTTGGCGTGGTGACAAAACTCAAACCAGTTGGTGATTATAGTGGCCCTCTTGTCGGAACTAAGGTTAGAACACAGTTTCCAAAGCTGAAATACAAAGTTAGTTTCAGAGAAACAACATAGTTTAATATTAATAATATATCATGTAATTACTCATCCGTGTTTTCCATAAAAAAATACATTATCCTGCTAGAACAACCAAGCTGTGGCAGTAAGAAAACTACCCAGGAACACATGCAGGAGGTGATTATCAAAACAAAAGGACTGATAAATTTAGCATCAACAAATGTATAATTTTTTTTGTTTTCAAATTCATAGTTTAACTCGGAAGCAAATAAAGATGGGCCAGAAATCAACATATGTTAAACTGGTGCTGCCAACAGTTCTATCATCAATCTAATCTAATTCACTGCATACTTTGTAGCACTGAAAGCATACTGCTGAAGTGACAACAAATCCATATCTCCAAAAATGACAACTCTTTGCAAAAATTCTTCTCCAGGATAAAGAGGAGCATCAAATAATAAACATAGATCCATGCGGGTAATATAAAATGCATAGGTCCAACATATCTATTAATCCATCTAGCTAGAAGCCTAGAACTGCATATAAATGTTCCAAATCAGTGAAATAGCAAGGTCCAAAAATCAAAATCAGATCCATGACTATGTATGTGTGGGCTCCAGTCACAAAAATGTTGGAAAAAATATTAAGCATCGGCTGGAACCAGTGTAAAAATTCAGAGATGTTCATGGCATTATAGAAAAAGGATAAAAGGCCTTCCTTTGCCAAACCAAACGGACATGGCTTGCTGATCCAAACCCAAGTAGCTCCCAAATTCTCTATGTTCTGCCGCATCAGGGTAGAAATGAAGGAGAAGAGACACGAGAGAACAGATCGCTCAATTCATCAGGACCACAAAAAGGTTCTTCAGGAATATATATGTTTAGAAAAGCACATACCACTCTGTCTCCCTCCGAAAGCCGCCACGAGCAGCACCACAATGCACGTCCAGAGCAGCATGGTGGTACCACCCACATGCTAACCCATGCCACCTGCCACGCCTTCGCGGCCTTCACAACAGCGCCCATCTGATCTGTAGCGCCTCGCGGGGAAGATCTGCAGAACAATAAAATAAACTACATTCTTCGGCATTATATTTATGTGTACTTGATGTAGAGAGGAAGCTACAATAATACATGGCTCTTCAAATTGGTAAATCTGCTTGGATTATGTAAACATCAACCAGATTGGTGCACAATGCATCAACTTTGATTATCTAATATGCACCAGATCATACACCCTATGTATCTTTCTTTATAAGAAAGATTCCCATCACCATCAGATCCATGTTTACTTCCCTCACACCTTTCAAGCCCTTGACATTAACCTGAATTCATTTTGACATGTAGAATAACTTGAAGAGAATTGTATTCGTCCCTTACAAATATGTTTATCCAAGGAAAAAACAAAAATGTGGAAAAAGGCAGGAACTTACATCATGGCTCCTAGAAAATTCAGAGGCCCATCCAAAACGTGCAGGTTCCTCAGCCAACTCTTGGATAGCTGCAAGGAGGCGGCGTTCCTCATTTGTGTCTTTCCTATCAAGAACTTGCTCCTGTCGTACATTGGCATAAACAAAGAGAGTTAGATCAGGGAACATGAATCCTGTAGTATACTAAGGGACAAGGAGAAGGACAATTACAAGGTAGGAAAATATGAAGCTCCTGTAGAAACACTCCCCATCTCCTTCCACTTGCCTAAATTCTAAATAGCGGTCATCAAGGCCGATTTCATTCACAGCATATATTCTGTCGTGAAAAAGTGAAACTATCTGTTCAAGATAATGATTTAAGGCTTGCCCATAGGGAATTGCCTGCACCGCACAATCAAATAAGAGAATTCAGTTTATGCCGATCAGAACAAGGAAATAACATATCGAAAGCCTGATAGAAA
Source organism: Triticum urartu (assembly GCF_003073215.2). Taxonomy (NCBI): domain Eukaryota; kingdom Viridiplantae; phylum Streptophyta; class Magnoliopsida; order Poales; family Poaceae; genus Triticum; species Triticum urartu. Next base: position 455,090,291 of record NC_053023.1, on the reverse strand, counting down.
CTTTGTTTTCAACAACAGATCTAAAATGTGATCCACATTTTGTTTTGCTTCCACTTTTCTGGTTTGTATGTTCTCCGGAAATGGTTGGAACTGCTAATAAATGTAAGAGACCCTTCATTGCCACTCATTGGTTGTTGTTGAGTAAAAAATAGAAAAATATGTGCAGTGTTTCATACACTCAATGGTATAATGTCTACTGGTTCCATCACATTGCAAGGGTAATATACTATTAAGCATTCAGACAAGAAAGTAAGAAGCATGTTCCATGAAATCAGTTACTTGTACAGTAATCATGAATGCCCACAGTCCCATCCGACCTGGGATTTTGATCCCGACATTTCATGGGTTTCCACTTTGAATATAACCAAAGACTAAAAGGAGTCAAACCTGCTGATTCACGTGAGGTCTCTCCGAGCTTCCGATTCCTTTTCTATAAAACCTTTTCCACAAGAGATGGGTCAAGATCCATATATAACTTGCCAAACTTAGAAGTAATTGTACAGATTAAACATCACAATCAGGATTTTAGAATACGAAACAGGGGAATAAGAGATAGAGTTTTTGAAGAATCAAATAGCGGTATCACACAACTGATGCTGCAAAATCCGAAACATCTTACTTCAGCTAAAGCTCAGGTACATGGTCAAGGACAAGAAATCAATCAACAAAAAATCAGATATGCTGATTCATGTCGTTAAAGAAATCTTGCTTGTTGATCACATGAGTGAGTTAATTAGTCAGTACCTTCAAAGCACTCAGTTTGCTTGGACATGGCTTCCATGAACCCGAGCTCATCTACATGGGAGATCAGAGGTGTCATTCCATGGCAGCGAAGCCCACCTGCACAAATGCTTTGCATCAGTGAACAAAGCAGGAAGCCAATTAATCGAAACAGACAAGGAGTGTTTAGAAGTTGCAATGATCAACACCTGCATGGATGGGATCAGGGACAAATTCGTGGCTAAGGGTACGCATCTTCATTAGCGGCGTCAGCCCATGCGTGTGGCCATGGTCGCAGGCGTAGATATGTCAGTGGCGTGCCGGCCCCGACCCCGGGTCTGGCCAGAGAAGCGGCTCCTCTTCATCTTTCTCCTCTAGCTGACATGGAAGAGCACCAATGCTGAACCTTCTCCAGGAAATACTATTTAATCACGTTATAATCTTTGAGGTTATTAGGTTTACAGAAGTAATATTGTTGTGTAGTAGCGAGCAAATGAAAAACAATAGATCTAGCTTGCAAGAATTTCAGGACAGGGCAATGGCAAGGACAAGTATACAATTATAGAATGTAAACACAGATCACACAAAGAAGACACTATCAGTAACAAGCATGTGGTCCAAATTAAGTATCATATCAAATTGGCACAAAGATTTATCAACCATAGGAAATGCAGGAGAAAACACGTTTAGTTCGCACCCTGCACTCGTGACGTTCTGTATAGGACCTCTGTTGAATGCCCAATCAACATGGATAGTCTTTGTTAACAGCTCTGTCCCATTCATTATTCTGTTTGCAGTTTGTGCTTCCTCAAAAATTCCATATTCAACCAATGCATATCCCTGTGTTGAGCAGATAAACACAGGTGTGAGAAATTAGAGAGCTTCTTCACAAACAAAAAAAACATATTTGGCATAATCTTCAGTTGTATATGTAGGCAAGAAACTTTCTTCGCAACTGTAAACAATAATCTCGACCATTTGTGCCACTACAGTAAGATGAATGCAATTTTGGGCAAACTCTTGGTGCTTATTTCGACAGAACTGCCTGTCACACCCCATGATACTTGCACAAATTGGTGAGAAGAAAAAGGCATGGCTAAAATGAAAGTAAAGATAGTAAAGCTTAGAAGCTGACTTTGTATTCAAGAACTTGCAGCATTGCACACAGCATATATCAAGCAATTTCATGTCCTTTAGAGTTTTCTGATCACGGTTTTGCAGGAATCCAACCACTAACATTGATCCAAATTCCTAAACATGACCACTTCAAGACATAATTCAGTATAGACTGGTAAGCGGTAAGCATAGCTTCAAGTACCAAATTATCAGTACATTTGCTTTCGTGTGGCTCATCCGGAATTGCACCACCAGCAAAGAAGGGACCTCCTTTATTTTAATAAGACTATCAAATTTACCTTGACATATCCAGTGCGGAGCTCCAGGTTCAAATGCAAGTCCTTGACCTCACCAAACTCAGCAAAAGCATCATAGAGATCACTTTCTTCTGCATCTTCTTTGACTCCTGAGACAATTATTATCCATCCTTCAATTGCTACAAGGTAATAGAGTTTTCCATTACTAATGTCAGAAAATGATCAAAATGGGAATATATGCAGAAGAAGTTGACTATAACAGCAAATGATCTATTAGAAAAGTATGAGAGTAGAAACCTGGGATAACCACATAGATTGGCATGAAACAGAACCCACAGCTAGTGAGAAGACAAATCTGTAGATGGTTTCAGGCGATGGCGCCCGAGCAGAACCGTGGCACCATATCAGCTGGACCACGGGGCTACATAGTAAAAAAAGGGAAGTACAATACATCAAACGGTGCCTTTAAACATAATATTTCCAGGGATACTATGTAATTCAACAGCAATCATGAAAAGAATACAGATCAAATTACATCTGTACGACTAAATACAACATCAACATCTTCAAGGCAAGGCTTACATCTCCATATTGCACAGGACCAGATGCATGAACATTTCAACAAACATATAGTGGGCATGAGTGTAGGAATCCATGGGATGCAGAGAGGGAAAGAGTGAACGTACCTAAGGTGGTGAAGATCTAGCAGATGGTGGCCGCGCCGATGATTGGGAGCAGAAGGAGGGAGCTCGATGCCCTTGCCCTCGTCCGGTCGCCGAACCCCATCGTCTACCTCCTTGCAACTGCCACAAGCATGGGGAGAGAATGAGAGAGGAGAAGGATGGAGAGGGGGCGACGGAGGAGAACTTGGTCAGGCCCCCAGGAGGCCCCGGAGCTGCTTCGGATTCATCTCCTCCCCTTGCCGTAGCCGTCACCGTCGCGGAGCACGCGATGAAACGTCGTTGAGTTGGAGATGCCCTCTTCCTGCCGAAGATTTTTTCCCAGCGGCGCTTCTGACGGCCGCAACCCTAGACGCCATGGAAGAGTGAGGGAGAGGGGAGATTGCGTGGGATGAGAGACACCACCAGGCGGAGCCGCGGAGGAGAAAGAGGAAAGGAGAGGTTGTGTGCTGAGGGCGGCGGAGAGAGAGAATGAGGAAACGAGCACGGGACCGATGGCTCGACGCACCCGGCGACAAAGAAGGGACCACCTACAGCCACTGAACTCGGTCGCGCACACGTTCACGCCAACCAGGGACCTCCGATGCCCCACACGCGATTGGCCAGCCCAAAGCTATCTCCCGATTGGTCGCAACGAACAGTACGCCTGGGATGATGTGGCAGTCGCGAGCGAACTAGCTTGATGCACACCTTATTGTTTCTAATTTGCCTCTCGTTTTTCTCTCCCTCACTTCATCTTTGTCGTTTTATTCGCTCTCTCTTTTTTCTCTTTGCCTCTTTTCCCTCGTTTTCCCTCGCCATGTCGGAACCAAAAAGAGTTGGGGGTTCTCTCCCGAGCTTGGACGATCCTTCTATTATATCTAAACTCATAAATAAAGCTATGGAAAAACCTTCTGGAGTGGTCAATGAGAGTCTTAATAACTTTGATGAAGATGATTCTGGAATTTTTCGTCATTTACTTGATGGATCTTTGAAAGATGTTTGGGATAGGCTATTAAGGATCCGGGCTAGCTATGTACCCCAATATCAAATTGAGATTTACCTAAAAAGCTTTTATGTTGGGTTGCCCGCTCCGTTCAAACAAGTTTTAAATTCTACTTTTGAAGAGGGTTTTCTTGAAGGGGGCCCCATGGACACCTATGAAAAGATGAAAACTATGTTTGGGCACCCCATTAACGAGAAAGTTGAAACCACATCTCTTTTGCTCTCTTACCAGAACGAATCTATCAAAGAAATAAAAGCTAGCCTAGATGCCAATTTCCGGAACTTACTTTTTTATACCATAAATAGCCACGTGCTTTGCCAAAATAGAAAGATTAATTCTATAGATAACAAGTTTGATCTTTTCTTCCCTAAAACCAAAGATGGCAATACCTAGATCTATCCTTACTTTTATGCCTAGCTAGGGGCGTTAAACGATAGCGCTTGTTGGGAGGAAACCCAATTCTATTTTCATTCCTTGCTTTTTGCTCCTGTTTAGTAATAAATAATTTATCTAGCCTCTGTTTTGGTTGTGTTTTTTGTGTTTAATTAGTGTTTGTGCCAAGTAGAACCGTTGGAAAGACTTGGGAAAAGTCTTTTTAATCTTGTTGTAAAAAAAAACTTTAGCGCTCACGAGAATTGCTGTCATTTTTATTTTCAAAGTGATATTTAGTTAATTATTTTTGCAGATGATTAATAGATAAATTACACACGTCCAGCTATTTATTTTAGAATTTTTGGGGTTTCAGAACTTGCGTTAGCTACAGATTACTACAGACTGTTCTGTTTTTGACAGATTATGTTTTTCGTGTATTGTTTGCTTATTTTGATGAATCTATGGCTAGTAAAATAGTTTATAAACCATAGAGAAGTTGGAATACAGTAGATTTAACACCAATATAAATAAAGAATGAGTTCATTACAGTATCTTGAAGTGGTGTTTTGTTTTATTTCGCTAACGGAGCTCACGAGATTTTCTACTTTAAGTTTTGTGTTGTGAAGTTTTCAAATTTTGGGTGAAAGATTTGATGGATTATGGAACAAGGAGTGGCAAGAGCCTAAGCTTGGGGATTCTCATGGCACCCCAAGATAATCTAAGGACACCTAAAAGCCCAAGCTTGGGGATGCCCCAGAAGGCATTGATACGTCCATTTTGCATCATGCTTTTATATCGATATTTATTGCATTATGGGTTGTTAATACACATTATGTCACAACACTTATGCCTATTCTTTCTTATTTTACAAGGTTTACATAAAGAGGGAGAATGCCGGCAGCTGGGACTCTGGCTGGAAAAGGAGCAAATATTAGAGACCTATTCTGCACAGCTCCAAAAGTCCTGAAACTCCACGGTAGACGTTTTCCAAATATATAAAAAATACTAAGAGCAAGAACTTCACCAGGGGGGGCACACCCTGCCCACGAGGGTGGGGGGCACGCCCTACCCCCTGGGCGCGCCCCCCTACCTCGTGGGCCCTCCGGTGGCCATCTTCTGCTGTATGAAGTCTCTCGATGGGAAAAAAATCAGAAGCCATCTTCTCGGACGAAACTCCGCCGCCACGAGGCGGAACCTTGGTGGAACCAATCTAGGGCTCTGGCAGAGCTGTTCTGCCGGGGAAACTTCCCTCCCGGAGGGGGAAATCATCGCCATCGTCATCACCAACACTCCTCTCATCGGGAGAGGGCAATCTCCATCAACATCTTCATCAGCACCATCTCCTTTCAAAACCCTAGTTCATCTCTTCTATCCAATTCTTGTCTCCAAGTCCGGGATTGGTGCTAGTAGGTTGCTGCTAGTGTTAATTACTCCTTGTAGTTGATGCTAGTTGGTTTAATTGGTGGAAGATCATATGTTCAAATCCTATATGCATATTAATACCCCTCTGATTATGAACATGTTTATGCTTTGTGAGTAGTTACTTTTGTTCCTGAGGACATGGGAGAAGTCTTGCTATTAGTAGTCATGTGAATTTGGTATTCGTTCGATATTTTGATGAGATGTATGTTGTCTCTCCTCTAGTGGTGTTATGTGAACATCGACTACATGACACTTCACCATTGTTTGGGCCTAGAGAAAGGCATTGGGGAGTAATAAGTAGATGATGGGTTGCTAGAGTGGCAGAAGCTTAAACCCTAGTTTATGCGTTGCTTCGTAAGGGGCTGATTTGAATCCATATGTTTCATGCTATGGTTAGGTTTACCTTAATACTTTTGTTGTAGTTGAGGATGCTTGCAATAGTGGTTAATCATAAGTGGGATGCTTGTCCAAGTAAGGGCAGTACCCAAGCACTGGTCCACCCACATACCAAATTATCAAAGTACCGAACGCGAATCATATGAACGTGATGAAAACTAGCTTGGCGATATTCCCATGTGTCCTCGGGAGCGCTTTTCTCTATATAAGAGTTTGTCCAGGCTTGTACTTTGCTACAAAAAGGATTGGGCCACCTTGCTGCACTTTATTTACTTTTGTTACTTGTTGCTCATTACAAATTATCCTATCACAAAACTATCTGTTACCATTTATTTCAGTACTTGCAGAGAATACCTTGCTGGAAACCGCTTATCATTTCCTTCTGCTCCTCGCTGGGTTCGACACTCTTACTTATCGAAAGGACTACGATAGATCCCCTATACTTGTGGGTCATCAGGCATCCCCTCTTTCGTCTACTTCCATCGATAACTTTACTTAGAGCTATATTTTTATTCACCACATGATATCTGTTTTGCTTGGAGGGTCTTGTATTATTTGAGTCTTTATTTGTTAGTTTCCCACAATCATCCTTATTGTACACACCCTTTGAGAGGGACACACATGATTCGGAAATTGTTAGAATACTCTATGTGCTTCACTTATATCTTTTGAGCTATATAGTTTTTGCTCTAGTGCTTCACTTATATCTTTTAGGGCACGGTGGTGGATTTGTTTTATAGAAACTATTTTTCTCTCATGCTTCACTTAGATTATTTTGAGAGTCCTACAAAACAGCATGATAATTTGCTTTAATTATGTTAGGCATTCAAGATTAATAAAAAAAATCTTATGAGTGTGTTGAATACTACGAGAAGTTTGATACTTGATAATTGTTTTGAGATATGGAGATGGTGATATTAGAGTCATGCTAGTTGAGTAGTTTTGAATTTGAGAAATGCTTGTGTTGAAGTTTGTGATTCCCGTAGCATGCACGTATGGTGAACCGTTATGTGATGAAGTCGGAGCATGATTTATTTGTTGATTGTCTTCCTTATGAGTGGCGGTCGGGGACGAGCGATGGTCTTTTCCTACCAATCTATCCCCCTAGGAGCATCCGCGTAATACTTTGTTTCAATGACTAATAGATTTTTGCAATAAGTATGTGAGTTCTTTATGACTAATGTTGAGTCCATGGATTATACACACTCTCACTCTTCCACCATTGCTAGCCTCTCTAATACCGCGCACCTTTCGCCGGTATCATACACCCACCATATACATTCCTCAAAACAGCCACCATACCTACCTATCATGGCATTTCCATAGCCATTCTGAGATATATTGCCATGCAACTTTCCACCGTTCCGTTTATTATGACACGCTTCATCATTGTCATATCGCTTGCATGATCATGTAGTTGATATCGTATTTGTGGCAAAGCCACCGCTCATAATTCTTTCATACATGTCACTCATGCATCATTGCATATCCTGGTACACCGCCGGAGGCATTCACATAGAGTCCTATTTTGTTCTAAGTATTGAGTTGTAATTGTTGAGTTGTAAGTAAATAAAAGTGTGATGATCATCATTTTTAGAGCATTGTCCCAAGTGAGGAAAGGATGATGGAGACTATGATTCCCCCACAAGTCGGGATGAGACTCTGGACTAAATAAATAAATAAAAAGAGGCCATAAAAAAGAGAGAAAAGACCCAAATAAAAAAATGAGAGAAAGATAGAGAAGGGACAATGCTACTATCGTTTTTCCACACTTGTGCTTCAAAGTAGCACCATGATCTTCATGATAGAGAGTCTCCTATGTTATCACTTTCATATACTGGTGGGAATTTTTCATTATAGAACTTAGCTTGTTTATTCCAATGATGGACTTCCTCAAAATGCCCTAGGTCTTCGTGAGCAAGCAAGTTGGATGTACACCCACTTAGTTCTTTTTGTTGAGCTTTCATATACTTATAGTTCTAGTGCATCCGTTGCATGGCAATCCCTACTCACTCACATTGATATCTATTAATGGGCATATCCATAGCCCGTTGATACGCCTAGTTGATGTGAGACTATCTTCTCCCTTTTTGTCTTCTCCACAACCACCATTCTATTCCACATATAGTGCTATGTCCATGGCTCACACTCATGTATTGCATGAAGATTGAAAAAGTTTGAGAACACCAAAAGTATGAAACAATTGCTTGGCTTGTCATCGGGGTTGTGCATGATTTAAATACTTTGTGTGGTGAAGATGGAGCATAGCCAGACTATATGATTTTGTAGGGATAACTTTCTTTGGCCATGTTATTTTGAGAAGACATAATTGCTTAGTTATATGCTTGAAGTATTATTATTTCTATCTCAATATTGAACTTTTGTCTTGAATCTTTCAGATCTGAATATTCATACCACAATTAAGAGAATTACATTGAAATTATGCCAAGTAGCATTCCACATCAAAAATTCTGTTTTTATCATTTACTACTCGAGGACGAACAGGAATTAAGCTTGGGGATGCTTGATACGTCTCCAACGTATCTATAATTTTTTATTGTTCCATGCTATATTATATCCTGTTTTGGACATTATTGGGCTTTATTGTACACTTTTATATTATTTTCGGGACTAACCTATTAACCGGAAGCCCAGCCCAGAATTGTTGCTTTTTGCCTATTCCAGAGTTTCGCAGAAAAAGAATATCAAACGGAGTCCAAACGGAATGAAACCTTCGAGAACGTGATTTTCGGAACGAACATGATCCAGAGGACTTGGACCCTACGTCAAGAAAGCAACTAGGAGGGCATGAGGTAGGGGGGCGCGCCTACCCCCAAGCGTGTCCTCCACCCTCATGGGGCCCACGTTGCTCCACCGACGTACTTCTTCCTCATATATATACCTACGTACCCCCAAACTACCAGATACGGAGCCAAAACCCTAATTCCACCGCCGTAACTTTCTGTATCCGTGAGATCCCATCTTGGGGCCTTTTCCAGAGCTCCGCCGGAGGGGGCATCGATCATGGAGGGCTTCTACGTCAACACCATAGCCTCTCCGATGAAGTGTGAGTAGTTTACTTCAGACCTTCGGGTCCATAGTTATTAGCTAGATGGCTTCTTCTCTCTCTTTGGATCTCAATACAAAGTTCTCCTCCTCTCTTGTGGAGATCTATTCGATGTAATCTTCTTTTGCAGTGTGTTTGTTGAGACCGATGAATTGTGGGTTTATGATCAAGTTTATCTATGAACAATATTTGAATCTTCACTGAATTCTTTTATGTATGATTGGTTATCTTTGCAAGTCTCTTCGAATTATCAGTTTGGTTTGGCCTACTAGATTGATCTTTCTTGCAATGGGAGAAGTGTTTAGCTTTGGGTTCAATCTTGCGGTGTCCTTTCCCAGTGACAGTAGGGGCAGCAAGGCACGTATTGTATTGTTTCCATCGAGGATAACAAGATGGGGTTTATTTCATATTGCATGAGTTTATCCCTCTACGTCATGTCATCTTGCTTAAAGCGTTACTCTGTTCTCTTGAACTTAATACTCTAGATGCAAGCTGGATAGCGATTGATGTGTGGAGTGATAGTAGTAGATGCAGGCAGGAGTCGGTCTACTTGTCTCAGACGTGATGCCTATATACATGATCATACCTAGATATTCTCATAACTATGCTCAATTCTGTCAATTTCTCAACAGTAATTTGTTTACCCACCGTAATACTTATGCTCTCGAGAGAAGCCACTAGTGAAACCTATGGCCCCCGGGTCTATTTTCCATCATATTAATCTTCCGTCAACAAGCCATTTCCTTTTCCGTTTATTTTTGTTTCTTCACTTTTCATCTTTATCATAAAAATACCAAAAATATTATCTTATCATATCTATCAGATCTCACTTTCGTAAGTGACCGTGAAGGGATTGACAACCCCTTTATTGCGTTGGTTGCGAGGATTTTATTTGTTTGTGTAGGTGCGAGGGACTCGTGCGTGGCCTCCTACTGGATTGATACCTTGGTTCTCAAAAACTGAGGGAAATACTTACGCTACTTTGCTGCATCACCCTTTCCTCTTCAAGGGAAAACCAATGCAGTGCTCAAGAGGTAGCACATATCTGCTCGCTTCATGGCTCTGGTTTCTCCAGGTATACTTGTCTCCAAGAGAACCCAGATCTCTTAGACCACAATCTGAGAGTGCCATTCTAAATTCCTCCATATGTCGAGGGGCCTGAGTTGGCCCTCCCATCTTTTCATGACTATACAGGACCTCGTTGAAATCACCAGCATAAAGCCATGGGAGCGTGAGCTGCTGATCAAGAATTCTCAAGAGCTTCCATGTTTTCTCCTTTTTATTTGTTGCTGGCTCGTCATATATGCCAGTAAATCTCCATCTAAAGCCATTCTGCTCCACTACCACCACATCAATGTGATTTCTTGAGTAGTTGTGCAGATCAACTTTTACATGATTCTTCCATAGCATAGCAAGCCCTCCACGTCTTCCTTCTGTAGGATCGAAAGTATGTCTAGAGGGGGGGTGATTAGACTACTTGACCAAATAAAAACTTAACCTTTTCCCAATTTTAGTTCTTGGCAGATTTTAGCTATTTTGGGACAAGTCAAGCAATCATCACACAATTCAAGCAAGCATGCAAAGAGTATATTGGCAGCGGAAAGTAAAGCATGCAACTTGCAAGAATGTAAAGGGAAGGGTTTGGAGAATTCAAATGCTACTGGAGACACGGATGTTTTTCCCGTGGTTTGGATAGGTGGTGCTATCCTACATCCACGTTGATGGAGACTTCAACCCACGAAGGGTAACGGTTGCGCGAGTCCACACAGGGCTCCACCCAAGGGTAACGGTTGTGCGAGTCCACACAGGGCTCCACCCACGAAGGGTCCACGAAGAAGCAACCACCCACAAAGGGTCCACGAAGAAGCAACCTTGTCTATCCCACCATGGCCATCGCCCACACAGGACTTGCCTCACTAGCGGTAGATCTTCACGAAGTAGGCGATCTCCTTGCCCTTACAAACTCCTTGGTTCAACTCCACAATCTTGTCGGAGGCTCCCAAGTGACACCTAGCCAATCTAGGAGACACCACTCTCCAAGAAGTAACAAATGGTGTGTAGGTAATGAACTCCTTGCTCTTGTGCTTCAAATGATAGTCTCCCCAACACTCAACTCTCTCTCATAGGATTTGGATTTGGTGGAAAGAAGGTTTGAGTGGAAAGCAACTTGGGAAGGCTAGAGATCAAGATTCATATGGTAGGAATGGAATATCTTGGTCTCAACACATGAGTAGGTGGTTCTCTCTCAGAACATATGAGTTGGAATGGTGTGTGTGTTCTGATGGCTCTCTCATTGAATGAGGAGGAGGTGGAGGGGTATATATAGCCTCCACACAAAATCCAACCGTTACACAGTTTTCCAATCTCGGTGGGACCGAATCAATAAGCTCGGTCGGACCAAAAATGTAAACCTAGTGACCGTTAGTGATCTTCGGTGGGACTGACATGCAACTCGGTAGGACCGATATGGTTAGGGTTTGGGCATAACGTAATCTCGTTGAGACCGATTACACAAACTCAGTGAGACCGAATTTGGTAATTAGCTAACCAGAGAGTTGGTCAGGCAAACTCGGTGGGACCGATTTGCTCTTTCGGTGAGACCGAGTGGAACTCGGTGAGACCGAAAAGTTACAAAAGGGAAACACTGAGTTTACATTGCAATCTCGGTGGGGCCGATTCGCTCTTTTGGTGCGACCGAAAAGGTATGAAAGGGAAACAGAGAGTTTGCAACCCCATCTCGGTGAGGCTGAGATCCTTATCGGTAGAACCGAATTGCTAGGGTTTGGCAGTGGCTAATGACAAGTGAAACTCGGTGGCGTCGGATAGGAAGAATCGGTACGACCGAGTTTGGCTTAGGGTTTAGGTCATATGTGGATATGGGAAAGTAGTTGAGGGTTTTGGAGCATATCACTAAGCACATGAAGCAAGAGGCTCATTAAGCAACACCTCATCCCTCCTTAATAGTATTGGCTTTTCCTAAAGACTCAATGTGATCTTGGATCACTAAAATATAAAATGAAGAGTCTTGAGCTTTTGAGCTTGAGCCAATCCTTTGTCCTTAGCATTTTGAGGGTTCCACTTTCACATCCATGCCATGCCAATCATTGAGCTTTCCTGAAATAATCATCTTGGAATAGCATTAGCTCAATGAGCTATATGTTGTTATGAATTACCAAAACCACCTGGGGATAGTTGCACTTCACCTTCACAATCCCTCACCACTATGCTTGTCATCCCTAACAAGTACTTAAACCACATCATCCTTCTCTCATCCATCCTTGTTTCAGATAAGAAGAGGATGTCAGGATCCTCACACTTCTGGAGGTCTAGAAGCCCCCGAACTGTCGGGCCATTCCCCAAACCCTGATAGTTCCAAACCATAGTTTTCATTTTGATTCGTCGGGCTGTCCTTGTAGCCCAGCTTTCACAATATCAGAATTGTTGTTTTCTGTATTTTCACCTTCTAGGACCTCACCATCAATCTCCATTCTGGCTCTCTTCATAGGCTCTCCTTCTGTGTCCACCTCCATCACTAAAGCATTCCTTTTCTTTGGTTCAGATTCAAATATTTGTCCTTGTTGCTGCTTGTTGTTTGTTCTCACAATGCATTTGAAGGTTCCTTGTTTTGCACTCCTTCCCTTCTTCGAGCCTTCATCTTCCTTCTGTTGCCCCCCTTGTCTTCATGTAAATTATCCACTACCAAATACTTATTATTAGCAGTCTCTTTAGCTTGTAGCATCAGATGCGTTTCTGCGGTAGTTGTATTTTTAGACTCAGTGCCAGATTCTACCTGTTTACACTTTGTCCCTGGTACATGTGCTTTATCCTCAAACGCCAGCTTCCTTACTTCAACAGACCCAATTTTGTTTTCTTGTCTGTTTTCAAGGGACTGTTATATCCATCCATAGTTTGATTCTCATGAATTCACCCATTGCATTTCCATTATCATCCATGTCTATATCCAAGACCTCTCCAATTTGTTCTCCCACCAGACTCCCTACCTCTGTGTTCATCATTCCCAAAGGAATACCATATGCTCTAACCCATATGGGGATAGTCTTAAATTCATACTCATCAATTTTTTTGCTTGGCATAAAATCTTCCATCACTAGTAACTCCTTATTAAACGACCACGGTCCGTTATTTAGAGACTTCCTTTTACTATCTTCTTCATGGAACGAGAAAAGGAATTGATTTCTATTCAAATCCTTACAATCCACTCCAGTGAAAGGGCTCCAGATGCTGCCTAGCGTTCTTCCTAAATATTCTGCTTTAGTTAGTCTTTCATAGAAGAGCTTACCCACAACCTGGAGCTTGCCCACCATCGATGAGCAAGTGTGTTTCCTTCCAATCTTTATGCTTCTCTTTTCTGCATCCGACAGCTTCAAACTCTGCAGTTTCTCCTCTACCCCGTCCAAAATAGGGGCCTTCCTGTCGCCCATGGAAACCCCGCCTAGCTGGAGATTTTGGGCTTGTGTCACCACACCAAACACCGCTAATCGCCCCTCTGTCGCTGCCACTGCCGCAAGAACCTAGAGTGGCTCCTGCGGTGCCTTGAATCAAGGGCTTGGGATGGGAGGGAGTTGGCTTGGGATGGAGAGAGATAGTCAGGGGCGTGAAGAACTTGCTTAGATCTCGTTGATGCTTTGCCGGACCAGCAGAATGCGTTTGAATCTCAGAGATTTGGTGGATTTGAGTCTAAAGATTGATGACAAGAGCTGCCGACACTGGTCGTTGTGGAGTCGCCACAGAAGTCATGAGAAACGCACCGAGCCGTCACGAACGGACGGACTCTAAACCAGTCCGGTTCTGTGACTGAGTTGAGCCCTCCGAATTACTCCATCTGTATCTAAATGCCTTTATATTAGTTTACGAAGGGAGTAGGATTTTATCGGTTAAGAAAGATGTTTGGATTCATAGCTGGAACAGAGATATTTTTGAATTCGGAATTGTTTAGAAGTATCGTTTGGTCACCTACATCGTTTTGTTCCTCACTCATAAGCCGGGCCATATTTTATAGTATGTTGCCTGCAAACTGCCTGGTAGCAACTTTTCAAGCGTTTGGTTCTCCATGTTTTGTGTTTTTTATTTGACTCATGCGCTACATGACGTTTAGTTGCACATGTTCGGTTCGATGTAATAATCTTATACTCCTTGTCTTCGGCCGATGCACAAGATGTCGGATGGATTCTCGTGGGACAAGATCCGGGTGAAAACTTTGTCTTCGGCCGGTGGCTGGAGCCAGTGATAGTGATGCCCCAGGCGTCGTTTTCTTCTTGAAGGCATCATCGAGGTGAAGCTCCCACCTCCTTCCGCTACCTCCAAGGGAAACCCTTGATCAGTCGATCGGATGATGGCGGCGGTCACGTGTCGTTCCTCCATTGGGGGCATCATTCTTGGAGGGGTTCATCGGCTAGAGGGCCAGTAGACGACTACAGCGGTGGAGCGGCATGGCATTTGACACGTCGACAACGGCGGGTCTCAGCGGCATGGGGCAACGGGATCTCGGCAGTGGTCATGTGTTGATGGACGTTCGTAGGATGGTGGCGCTGCCTGGCGTCGATGGCAGTTGAGCCTGGCAAGGCATATGCATTGATCTCTCTTGAATATGGGATGGTGGAAGATGGCGGTGGAGGATGCTTCAGTGTGCGCATGCGGTGTGTGCTGAGGGTCTGCTACATCGGTTGATGATCTTGGCTCGTGGCAGCCTGGGGTGGCCACTGGATTAGATGGTGTGAGTGGATGCGCCAGGGCACTCCAGAGACTTGTAGGTATAGCGATTGAGGTCGCCATGAAGGTGGCTTTGGGTTGATCCGTGTATCTATTTTGTTAGACTCTATTAATAAAGGTTGTTGTGTGCATCGCTCGATGCAAGGGCGGGGTAATCCTATTTTTTGAAGAAAAAAAGTCTTGTACATCTGTGTTGTGGCTATCACCGCCCTAACCCAGTGCTCATTGTACATTACATACGATCATAAAATGAAAGCAATACCACAATGACGACGAATTCGATGATTGTGATCAAGGTTTTCACCCCCACACAATCCAATTTGATATGCACCCTTGCCACTTCAAGATGCCTCTTCTCATTGAGCACAAACTTAGAGTAATCATCCTATGTCTCCTGCCTACCTAAACCATTGGCATGTATATCGTGATCGTAGACTCATGTAACCCTCTAAATAAACTACATACCACTTCACCTATCAAGATAGAAAAGCGGTAAGTAGGCAAAGTAACACACACATAGGAAACAAAAAGCAACATAGGCATGCATGGGCATATACCCAAAAGGCAACACAAGTTTGTTCTAGCTATTATGGTGTCATCCTACCACCACATTCAAAAGAGGGTGTAATCACACCACTGCAAATTCAACATCAGTTGAAGGGGTTAGTATATACCATCTTATCAAAATGTATAGGCTATGAAGTATTTTAAAGTCCCAGTTGCAACAAAATGTAAATCATCAATCATCGATCACCATGCACGTCGTCACCACCATCGGACCTTAACACTAAAATTAGTGCTTGTCCACCCAAATGACCCTATTCTACACATCCATCCCAACGAACCTAACACCATGTACCATGTATCCAGCAGGAGGCTAAGAGCCACCGTCAAAGCCTCCTGGCTGAAGCCACCCTGGTCCATGACATTTACATGCTTGCTCTCCTTGATGCCAGATGCCACCCCCTTCATCGCATCGGTCATGTTACTACAAACGTTGATCTCCTCCTCCAACAAACCACATGCTTGCTCCCTCGTAAGAGTGATTGAGCGACCCTTACACTTATTCCATTAACCAATACTATTTTCATTCCATTAATCAATACTATTTTTAGGCAAGGAAGAAAACCAAGTTTTAGCATGATCTCATAGTGAGAACGAAAATAGCTTCAATTTAATAATATCATTATCCACATTTTTTTCTTTTGCATATCACACAATTCAACGAAAGTATTTAGATGGGATGCAACATCTTCATTAGGACTACCAGAAAATTGTTCTTTCATAACAATATTCAACAAAGCAACATTAATTCACAAGACTCCACACTAGTGGCGGGAGCAATTGGAGTACTAATAAAATAATTATTATTAGTGTTGGAAAAGTCACACAACTTAATATTTTCTTGAGACATCGTGACAAAGCAAGCAATCTAGCACACAATTAAACAAGAAGCAAACAAAAAGACAAACAAAAAAGGGCAAATAAAAAGGAAAATATTTTTGAGTTTTTCTGGAAACTTTTTAGAAGGTGGGGAGAGGAAAAGGAGAACCAAATGGCGAATAATGTAAATGCAAGATATGAGAGTTTATGATAAGTACTTGGTAGGCTTTGTTGGGGAACGTAGTAATTTCAAAAAAATTCCTACGCACACGCAAGATCATGGTGATGCATAGCAACGAGGGAAGAGTGTGATCTACGTACCCTTGTAGACCGACAGCGGAAGCGTTAGCACAACGCGGTTGATGTAGTCGTACGTCTTCACGGCCCGACCGATCAAGCACCGAAACTACGGCACCTCCGAGTTCTAGCACACGTTCAGCTCGATGACGATCCCCGGACTCCGATCCAGCAAAGTGTCGGGGAAGAGTTTCGTCAGCACGACGGGGTGGTGACGATCTTGATGTACTACCGTCGCAGGGCTTCGCCTAAGCACCGCTACAATATTATCGAGGATTATGGTGGAAGGGGGCACCGCACACGGCTAAGAATATGATCACGTGGATCAACTTGTGTATCTAGGGGTGCCCCCTGCCCCCGTATATAAAGGATCAAGGGGAGGAGGGCGGCCGGCCCCTATGGCGCGCCAAGGAGGAGTCCTCCTCCTAGTAGGAGTACGACTCCTACTAGGAGGGGGAAAGAAGTGGGGAGGGAGAAGGAAAGGGGGGCGCCGCCCCCTCTCTCCTAGTCCAATTCGGACCAGGGGGAGGAGGCGTGCGGCCCACCTTTGGCTGCCCCCCTCTCTCTCCACTAAGGCCCATATGGCCCATTACTTCTCCCGGGGGGGTTCCGGTAACCCTCTGGCTCTCCGGTTTTCTCCGAAATCACCCGGAACACTTCCGGTGTCCGAATATAGCTGTCCAATATATCAATATTTATGTCTCGACCATTTCGAGACTCCTCGTCATGTCCGTGATCACATCCGGGACTCCGAACTAACTTCGGTACATCAAAACTCATAAACTCATAATATAACTGTCATCGAAACCTTAAGCGTGCGGACCCTACGGGTTCGAGAACAATGTAGACATGACCGAGACACGTCTCCGGTCAATAACCAATAGCGGAACCTGAATGCTCATATTGGCTCCTACATATTCTACGAAGATCTTTATCGGTCAGACCGCATAACAACATATGTTGTTCCCTTTGTCATCGGTATGTTACTTGCCCGAGATTCGATCGTCGGTATCTCAATACCTAGTTCAATCTCGTTATCGGCAAGTCTCTTTACTCGTTTCGTAATACATCATCTTGCAACTAACTCATTAGTTTTAATGCTTGCAAGGCTTATGTGATGTGCATTACCGAGAGGGCCCAGAGATACCTCTCCGACAATCGGAGTGACAAATCCTAATCTCGAAATAGGCCAACCCAACATTCACCTTTGGAGACACTTGTAGAGCTCCTTTATAATCACCCATTTACGTTGTGACGTTTGGTAGCACACAAAGTGTTCCTCCGGTAAACGGGAGTTGCATAATCTCATAGTCATAGGAACATGTATAAGTCATGAAGAAAGCAATAACAACATACTATATGATCGGGTGCTAAGCTAATGGAATGGGTCATGTCAATCACATCATTCTCCTAATGATGTGATCCCATTAATCAAATGACAACACATGTCTATGGTTAGGAAACATAACCATCTTCGATTAACGAGCTAGTCAAGTAGAGGCATACTAGTGACATTTGGTTTGTCTATGTATTCACACAAGTATTATGTTTCCGGATAATACAATTCTAGCATGAATAATAAACATTTATCATGATATAAGGAAATAAAATAATAACATTATTATTGCCTCTAGGGCATATTTCCTTCAGTCTCCCACTTGCACTAGAGTCAATAATCTTAGATTACACAGTAATGATTCTAACACCCATGGAGCTTTGGTGCTGATCATGTTTTGCTCGTGGAAGAGGCTTAGTCAACGGGTCTGCTACATTCAGATCCGTATGTATCTTGCAAATCTCTATGTCTCCCACCTGGACTAGATCCCGGATGGAATTGAAGCGTCTCTTGATGTGCTTGGTTCTCTTGTGAAATCTGGATTCCTTTGCCAAGGCAATTGCACCAGTATTGTCACAAAAGATTTTTCATTGGACCCGATGCACTAGGTATGACACCTAGATCGGATATGAACTCCTTCATCCAGACTCCTTCGTTTGCTGCTTCCGAAGCAGCTATGTACTCCGCTTCACATGTAGATCCCGCCACAGCTTTGTTTAGAACTGCACCAACTGACAGCTCCACCGTTTAATGTAAACACGTATCCGGTTTGCGGATTTAGAATCGTTCGGATCAGTGTCGAAGCTTGCATCAACGTAACCATTTACGTTGAGCTCTTTGTCACCTCCATATATGAGAAACATATCCTTAGTCCTTTTCAGGTATTTCAGGATGTTCTTGACCGCTGTCCAGTGATCCACTCCTGGATTACTTTGGTACCACCCTGCTAGACTTATAGCAAGGCACACATCAGGTCTGGTACACAGCATTGCATACATGATAGAGCCTATGGCTGAAGCATAGGGAACATCTTTCATTTTCTCTCTATCTTCTGCAGTGGTCGGGCATTGAGTCTTACTCAACTTCACACCTTGTAACACAGGCAAGAACCCTTTCTTTGCTTGATCCATTTTGAACCTTTTCAAAACTTTGTCAAGGATGTGCTTTGTGAAAGTCCAATTAAGCGTCTCGATCTGTCTCTATAGATCTTGATGCCCAATATGTAGGCAGCTTCACCGAGGTCTTTCATTGAAAAACTTTATTCAAGTATCCCTTTATGCTATCCAGAAATTCTATATCATTTCCGATTAGTAATATGTCATCTACATATAATATCAGAAATGCTACAGAGCTCCCACTCACTTTCTTGTAAATACAGGCTTCTCCAAAAGTCTGTATAAAACCAAATGCTTTGATCACACTATCAAAGTGTTTATTCCAACTCCGAGAGGCTTGCACCAGTCCATAAATGGATCGCTGGAGCTTGCACACAGTTTCTGTGATGTACTAATTTCCAATAAGGGAGCAGGTACAGTTACCTCGTCAAGTTCTACTTTCCTCCCACTCACTTCTTTCGAGAGAAACACCTTCTCTAGAAAGTTTCCGAATTTAGCAACAAAAGTCTTGCCTTCAGATCTGTGATAGAAGGTGTATCCAATAGTGTTCCTTTGGGTATCCTATGAAGGACCACATTTCTCCGATTTGGTTCGAGCTTATCAGGTTGAAGCTTTTTCACATAAGCATCGCAGCCCCAAACTTCAGAAACGACAAACTTGGTTTCTTGCCAAACCACAGTTCATAAGGCGTCGTCCTCAACGGATTTTGAATGGTGCCCTATTTAACGTGAATGCGGCCGTCTCTAGAGCATATCCCCAAACGATAGCGTTAAATCAGTAAGAGACATCATAGATCGCACCATATCTAGTAAGTACGATTACGACGTTCGGACACACCATTACGCTGTGGTGTTCCGGGTGGCGTGAGTTGCGAAACTATTCCACTATGTTTCAAATGTACACCAAACTCGTAACTCAAATATTCTCCTCCACGATCAGATCGTAGAAACTTTATTTTCTTGTTACGATGATTTTCAACTTCACTCTGAAATTCTTTGAACTTTTCAAACGTTTTCAGACTTATGTTTCATTAAGTAGATATACCCATATCTGCTTAAGTCATCTGTGAAGGTGAGAAAATAACGATATCCGCCACGAGCCTCAACATTCATCGGACCACATACATCTGTATGTATGATTTCCAACAAATCTGTTGCTCTCTCCATAGTACCGGAGAACGGTGTTTTTGTCATCTTACCCATAAGGCACGGTTCGCAAGTACCAAGTGATTCATAATCAAGTGGTTCCAAAACCCATCAGTATGGAGTTTCTTCATGCGCTTTACACCGATATGACCCAAACGGCAGTGCCACAAATAAGTTGCACTATCATTATCAACTCTGCATCTTTTGGCTTCAACACTATGAATATGTGTGTCACTACTATCGAGATTTAATAAGAATAGACCACTCTTTAAGGGTGCATGACCATAAAAGATATTACTCATATAAATAGAACAACCATTATTCTCTGATTTAAATGAATAACCGTCTCGCATCAAACAAGATCCAGATATAATGTTCATGCTTAGCGCTGGCACCAAATAACAATTATTTAGGTCTAATACTAATGCCGAAGGTAGATGTAGAGGAGCGTGCCGACTATGATCACATCGACTTTGGAACCATTTCCCACGCGCATCGTCACCTCGTCCTTAGCCAATCTTCGCTTAATCCGTAGTCCCTGTTTCGAGTTGCAAATATTAGCAACAGAACCAGTATCAAATACCCAGGTGCTACTGCGAGCATTAGTAAGGTACACATCAATAACATGTATATCACATATACCTTTGTTCACCTTGCCATCCTTCTTATCCGCCAAATACTTGGGGCAATTCCGCTTCCAATGACCAGTATGCTTGCAGTAGAAGCACTCAGTTTCAGGTTTAGGTCCAGGTTTGGGTTTCTTCTCTTGAGTAGCAACTTGCTTGCTGTTCTTTTGAAGTTCCTCTTCTTCTTCCCTTTGCCCTTTTCTTGAAACTAGTGGTCTTGTTGACCATCAACACTTGATGCTCCTTCTTGATTTCTACCTCCGCAGCTTTCAGCATTGCGAAGAGCTCGGGAATAGTCTTATTCATCCCTTGCATATTATAGTTCATCACGAAGCTCTTGTAGCTTGGTGGCAGTGATTGGAGAATTCTGTCAATGACGCAATCATCTGGAAGATTAACTCCCAATTGAATCAAGTGATTATTATACCCAGACATTTTGAGTATATGCTCACTGACAGAACTGTTCTCCTCCATCTTGCAGCTATAGAACTTATTGGAGACTTCATATCTCTCAATCCGGGCATTTGCTTGAAATATTAACTTCAACTCCTGGAACATCTCATATGCTCCATGACGTTCAAAACGTCGTTGAAGTCCCGATTCTAAGCCGTAAAGCATGGCACACTGAACTATCGAGTAGTCATCAGCTTTGCTCTGCCAGACGTTCATAACATCCGGCGTTGCTCCTGCAGCAGGCCTGGCACCCAGCGGTGCTTCCAGGACGTAATTCTTCTGTGCAGCAATGAGGATAATCCTCAAGTTACGGACCCAGTCCGTGTAATTGCTACCATCATCTTTCAACTTTGCTTTCTCAAGGAACGCATTAAAATTCAACGGAACAACAGCACGAGCCATCTATCCACAATCAACATAAACAAGCAAGATACTATCAGGTACTAAGTTCATGATAAATTTAGGTTCAATTAATCATATTACTAAAGAACTCCCACTTAGATAGACATCCCTCTAATCCTCTAAGTGATCACGTGATCCAAATCAACTAAACCATGTCCGATCATCACGTGAGATGGAGTAGTTTCAACGGTGAACATCAATATGTTGATCATATCTACTATATGATTCACGCTCGACCTTTCGGTCTCCGTGTTACGAGGCCATATCTGTATATGCTTGGCTCGTCAAGTATAACCTGAGTATTCCGCGTGTGCAACTGTTTTGCACCCGTTGTATTTGAACGTAGAGCCTATCACACCCGATCATCACATGGTGTCTCAGCACGAAGAACTTTCGCAACGGTGCATACTCAGGGAGAACACTTCTTGATAATTTAGTGAGAGATCATCTTAAAATGCTACCGTCAAACAAAGCAAGATAAGATGCATAAAAGATAAACATCACATGCAATCAATATAAGTGATATGATATGGCCATCATCATCTTGTGCTTGTGATCTCCATCTAAGGCCCATATGGCCCATTACTTCTCCCGGGGGTCGTAACCCTCTGGCTCTCCGGTTTTCTCCGAAATCACCCGGAACACTTCCGGTGTCCGAATATAGCCGTCCAATATATCAATCTGTATGTCTCGACCATTTCGAGACTCCTCGTCATGTCCGTGATCACATCCGGGACTCCGAACAATCTTCGGTACATCAAAATATATAAGCTCATAATGAAATTGTCATCGTAACATTAAGCGTGCGGACCCTACGGGTTCGAGAGCAATGTAGACATGACAGAGACACGTCTCCAGTCAATAACCAATAGCGGAACCTGGATGCTCATATTGGCTCCTACATATTCTACGAAGATCTTTATCGGTCAGACTGCATAACAACATACGTTGTTCCCTTTGTCATTGGTATGTTACTTGCCCGAGATTCGATCGTCGGTATCTCAATACCTAGTTCAATCTCATTACCGGCAAGTCTCTTTACTCGTTTCGTAATACATCATCTCGCAATAACTCATTAGTTGTAATGCTTGCAAGGCTTATGTGATGTGCATTACCGAGAGGGCCCAGAGATACCTCTCCGACAATCGGAGTGACAAATCCTAATCTCAAAATACGCCAACCCAACATTACCTTTGGAGACACCTGTAGAGCTCCTTTATAATCACCCAGTTACGTTGTGACGTTTGGTAGCACACAAAGTGTTCCTCCGGTAAACGGGAGTTGCATAATCTCATAGTCATAGGAACATGTATAAGTCATGAAGAAAGCAATAGCAACATACTAAACGATCGGGTGCTAAGCTAATGGAATGGGTCATGTCAATCACATCATTCTCCTAATGATGTGATCCCGTTAATCAAATGACAACACATGTCTATGGTTAGGAAACATAACCATCTTCGATTAACGAGCTAGTCAAGTAGAGGCATACTAGTGACATTTGTTTGTCTATGTATTCACACAAGTATTATGTTTCCGGTTAATACAATTCTAGCATGAATAATAAACATTTATCATGATATAAGGAAATAAATAATAACTTATTATTGCCTCTAGGGCATATTTCCTTCAGTCTCCCACTTGCACTAGAGTCAATAATCTAGATTACACAGTAATGATTCTAACACCCATGGAGCCTTGGTGCTGATCATGTTTTGCTCGTGGAAGAGGCTTAGTCAGTGGGTCTACAACATTCAGATCCGTATGTATCTTGCAAATCTCTATGTCTCCCACCTGGACTAGATCCCGGATGGAATTGAAGCGTCTCTTGATGTGCTTGGTTCTCTTGTGAAATCTGGATTCCTTTGCCAAGGCAATTGCACCAGTATTGTCACAAAAGATTTTCATTGGACCCGATGCACTAGGTATGACACCTAGATCGGATATGAACTCCTTCATCCAGACTCCTTCGTTTGCTGCTTCCGAAGCAGCTATGTACTCCACTTCACATGTAGATCCCGCCACAACGCTTTGTTTAGAACTGCACCAACTGACAGCTCCACCGTTTAATGTAAACACGTATCCGGTTTGCGATTTAGAATCGTCCGATCAGTGTCAAAGCTTGCATCAACGTAACCATTTACGATGAGCTCTTTGTCACCTCCATATATGAGAAACATATCCTTAGTCCTTTTCAGGTATTTCAGGATGTTCTTGACCAATGTCAGTTGATCCACTCCTGGATTACTTTGTACCTCCCTGCTAGACTTATAGCAAGACACACATCAGGTCTGGTACACAGCATTGCATACATGATAGATCATATGACTGAAGCATAGGGAACATCTTTTATTTTCTCTCTATCTTCTGCATTGGTCGGGCATTGAGTCTTACTCAATTTCACACCTTGTAACACAGGCAAGAATCCTTTCTTTGCTTGATCCATTTTGAACTTCTTCAAAATTTTGTCAAGGTATGTGCTTTGTGAAAGTCCAATTAAGCGTCTTGATCTATCTCTATAGATCTTAATGCCCAATATGTAAGCAGCTTCACCGAGGTCTTTCATTGAAAAACTCTTATTCAAGTATCCCTTTATGCTATCCAGAAATTCTATATCATTTCCGATTAGTAATATGTCATCTACATATAATATCAGAAATGCTACAGAGCTCCCACTCACTCTTGTAAATCAGGCTTCTCCAAAAGTCTGGCAAACCAAAATGCTTTGATCACTATCAAGTTTTTATTCCACTCCGAGAGGCTTGCACAGTCCATAAATGGATCGCTGGAGCTTGCACACTTTGTTAGCTCCCTTTGGATCGACAAAACCTTCCGGCTGCATCATATACAACTCTTCTTGCAGAAATCCATTCAGGAATGCAGTTTTGACATCCATTTGCCAAATTTCATAATCATAAAATGCGGCAATTGCTAACATGATTCGGACAGACTTAAGCATCGCTACGGGTGAGAAGGTCTCATCGTAGTCAATCCCTTGAACTTGCCGAAAACCTTTTGCGACAAGTCGAGCTTTGTAGACAGTAATATTACCGTCAGCGTCAGTCTTCTTCGAAGATCCATTTATTCTCAATTGCTTGCCGATTCATTGGGCAAGTCAACCAAAGTCCATACTTTGTTCTCATACATGGATCCCATCTCAGATTTCATGGCTTCAAGCCATTTTGCGGAATCTGGGCTCACCATCGCTTCTTCATAGTTCGTAGGTTCATCATGATCTAGTAGCATGACTTCCAGAATACCGTACCACTCTGGTGCGGATCTTACTCTGGTTGATCTACGAGGTTCAGTAGTATCTTGTTGAAGTTTCATGATCATTATCATTAGCTTCCTCACTAATTGCTGTACGTGTCACATAAACCGTTTTCTATGATGTACTACTTTCCAATAAGGGAGCAGGTACAGTTACCTCATCAAGTTCTACTTTCCTCCCACTCACTTCTTTCGAGAGAAACTCCTTCTCTAGAAAGTTTCCGAATTTAGCAACGAAAGTCTTGCCTTCGGATCTGTGATAGAAGGTGTATCCAATAGTTTCCTTTGGATATCCTATGAAGACACATTTCTCCGATTTGGGTTCGAGCTTATCAGGTTGAAGCTTTTTCACATAAGCATCGCAGCCCCAAACTTTAAGAACCGACAACTTTGGTCTCTTGCCAAACCATAGTTCAGAAGGCGTCGTCTCAATGGATTTTGATGGTGCCCTATTTAACGTGAATGCGGCCGTCTCTAGAGCGTATCCCCAAAACGATAGCGGTAAATCAGTAAGAGACATCATAGATCGCACCATATCTAGTAAAGTACGATTACGACGTTCGGACACACCATTACGCTGTGGTGTTCCGGGTGGCGTGAGTTGCGAAACTATTCCACATTGTTTCAAATGTACACCAAACTCGTAACTCAAATATTCTCCTCCACGATCAGATCGTAGGAATTTTATTTTCTTGTTACGATGATTTTCAACTTCACTCTGAAATTCTTTGAACTTTTCAAACGTTTCAGACTTATGTTTCATTAAGTAGATATACCCATATCTGCTTAAGTCATCTGTGAAGGTGAGAAAATAACGATATCCGCCACGAGCCTCAACATTCATCGGACCACATACATCTGTATGTATGATTTCCAACAAATCTGTTGCTCTCTCCATAGTACCGGAGAACGGTGTTTTTGTCATCTTACCCATAAGGCACGGTTCGCAAGTACCAAGTGATTCATAATCAAGTGGTTCCAAAAGTCCCATCAGTATGGAGTTTCTTCATGCGCTTTACACCGATATGACCTAAACGGCAGTGCCACAAATAAGTTGCACTATCATTATCAACTCTGCATCTTTTGGCTTCAACATTATGAATGTGTGTGTCACTACTATCCAGATTTAATAAGAATAGACCATTCTTCATGGGTGCATGACCGTAAAAGATATTACCCATATAAATAAAACAACCATTATTCTCTGGTTTAAATGAATAACCGTCTCGCATCAAACCAGATCCAGATATAATGTTCATGCTACGCTGGCACCAAATAACAATTATTTAGGTCTAATACTAATCCCGAAGGTAGATGTAGAGGTAGCGTGCCGACGCGATCACATCGACTTTGGAACCATTTCCCACGCGCATCGTCACCTCGTCCTTAGCCAATCTTCGCTTAATCCGTAGTCCCTGTTTCGAGTTGCAAATATTAGCAGCAGACCCAGGTGCTACTGCGAGCATTAGTAAGGTACACATCAATAACATGTATATCATATACCTTTGTTCACCTTGCCATCCTTCTTATCCACCAAATACTTGGGGCAGTTCCGCTTCCAGTGACCAGTTGCTTGCAATAGAAGCACTCAGTTTTCAGGCTTTAGGTCCAGTTTTGGGTTTTTCTTGAGTAGCAACTTGCTTGCTGTTCTTTTTAAAGTTCCCCTTCTTCTTCCCTTTGCCCTTTTTCTTGAAACTAGTGGTCTTGTTGACCATCAACACTTGATGCTCCTTCTTGATTTCTACCTCCGCAGCTTTCAGCATTGCGAAGAGCTCGGGAATAGTCTTATTCATCCCTTGCATATTATAGTTCATCACGAAGCTCTTGTAGCTTGGTGGTAGTGATTGGAGAATTCTGTCAATGACGCAATCATCTGGAAGATTAACTCCCAATTGAATCAAGTGATTATTATACCCAGACATTTTGAGTATATGCTCACTGACAGAACTGTTCTCCTCCATCTTGCAGCTATAGAACTTATTGGAGACTTCACATCTCTCAATCCGGGCATTTGCTTGAAATATTAACTTCAACTCCTGGAACATCTCATATGCTCCATGACGTTCAAAACGTCGTTGAAGTCCCGATTCTAAGCCGTAAAGCATGGCACATTGAACTATCGAGTAGTCATCAGCTTTGCTCTGCCAGACGTTCATAACATCTGGTGTTGCTCCAGCAGCAGGCCTGGCACCCAGCGGTGCTTCCAGGATGTAATTCTTCTGTGCAGCAATGAGGATAATCCTCAAGTTACGGACCCAGTCCGTGTAATTGCTACCATCATCTTTCAACTTTGCTTTCTCAAGGAACGCATTAAAATTCAACGGAACAACAACACGGGCCATCTATCTACAATCAAACATAAACAAGCAAGATACTATCACGTACTAAGTTCATGATAAATTTAGGTTCAATTAATCATATTACTAAAGAACTCCCACTTAGACAGACATCCCTCCAATCCTCTAAGTGATTACGTGATCCAAATCAACTAAACCATGTCCGATCATCACGTGAGATGGAGCAATTTCATTGGTGAACATCGCTATGTTGATCATATCTACTATATGATTCACGCTCGACCTTTCGGTCTCTGTGTTCCGAGGCCATATCTGTATATGCTTGGCTCGTCAAGTATAACCTGAGTATTCTGCGTGTGCAACTGTTTTGCACCCGTTGTATTTGAATGTAGAGCCTATCACACCCGATCATCACGTGGTGTCTCAGCACGAAGAACTTTCGCAACGGTGCATACTCAGGGAGAGCACTTATTGATAATTAGTGAGAGATCATCTTAAAATGCTACCGTCAATCAAAGTAAGATAAGATGCATAAAAGATAAACATCACATGCAATCAATATAAGTGATATGATATGGCCATCATCATCTTGTGCTTGTGATCTCCACTAAGGCCCATATGGCCCATTACTTCTCCCGTGGGGGGGGGGGGTTCCGGTAACCCTCCGGCTCTCCGGTTTTCTCCGAAATCACCCGGAACACTTCAGGTGTCCGAATATAGCCGTCCAATATATCAATCTTTATGTCTCGACCATTTCGAGACTCCTCGTCATGTCCGTGATCACATCCGGGACTCCGAACTAACTTCGGTACATCAAAACTCATAAACTCATAATATAACTGTCATCGAAACCTTAAGCGTGCGGACCCTACGGGTTCGAGAACAATGTAGACATGATCGAGACACGTCTCCGGTGAATAACCAATAGCGGAACCTGGATGCTCATATTGGCTCCTACATATTCTACGAAGATCTTTATTGGTCAGACCGCATAACAACATACGTTGTTCCCTTTGTCATCGGTATGTTACTTGCCCGAGATTCGATCGTCGGTATCTCAATACCTAGTTCAATCTCGTTATCGGCAAGTCTCTTTACTCGTTTTGCAATACATCATCTTGCAACTAACTCATTAGTTGTAATGCTTGCAAGGCTTATGTGATGTGCATTACCGAGAGGGCCCAGAGATACCTCTCCGACAATCGGAGTGACAAATCCTAATCTCAAAATACGCCAACCCAACATTCACCTTTGGAGACACCTGTAGAGCTCCTTTATAATCACCCAGTTACGTTGTGACGTTTGGTAGCACACAAAGTGTTCCTCCGGTAAACGGGAGTTGCATAATCTCATAGTCATAGGAACATGTATAAGTCATGAAGAAAGCAATAGCAACATACTATACGATCGGGTGCTAAGCTAATGGAATGGGTCATGTCAATCACATCATTCTCCTAATGATGTGATCCCATTAATCAAATGACAACACATGTCTATGGTTAGGAAACATAACCATCTTCGATTAACGAGCTAGTCAAGTAGAGGCATACTAGTGACGTTTGGTTTGTCTATGTATTCACACAAGTATTATGTTTCCGGATATTACAATTCTAGCATGAATAATAAACATTTATCATGATATAAGGAAATAAAATAATAACATTATTATTGCCTCTAGGGCATATTGCCTTCAGGCTTGATGTAGAACCTCCCCGGCAACGGCGCCAGAAATTCTTCCTGCTACTTCTTAAGCTTGTGTTGGTTTTTTCCTTGAAGAGGAAAGGGTGATGCCGCAAAGTAGAGATAAGTATTTACCTCAGTTAAGAACCAAGGTATCAATCCAGTAGGAGAAACACACAATCTCTAATGATAGCACCTGCACAAACAAACAAATACTTGCACCCAACGCGACAAAGGGGTTGTCAATCTCTTCACGGTTATTTGCAAGGATGAGATCTAATAGTGATAGGTATAAAAGCTAAATAAAAGTGCAAAATAAGGTAAAGGTAAATAAATTGCAGCAAGGTATTTTTGGGTATTTTTGGTTTTATAGATCTGAAAATAATATGGTAAAAGTAGACCTGGGGGGCATAGTTTTCACTAGAGGCTTCTCCCTTGAAAGAAAGCATAGAGTGGGTGAACAAATTACTGTTGAGCAATCGATAGAAAAGCGAATAATCATGACGATATCTAAGGCAATGATCATGAATATAGGCATCACGTTCGTGACAAGTAGACTGACTCCTGCATCTAATACTATTACTTCACACATCGACCGCTATCCAACATGCATCTAGGGTATTAAGTTAAGAAGAACGGAGTAACGCCTTAAGCAAGATGACATGATGTAGAGGAATGGATCCAATCAACATGGTAAAAAACCCATCTTTTTATCCTTAATGGCAGCAATACAAATACGTGTCTCGCTACCCCTTCTGTCACTGGGCGAGGACACCCGCAAGATTGAACCAATCGCAAAGCACCTCTCCCATTGCACGAAAAATCAATCTAGTTGGCCAAACCAAATCAATAGGTCAGAGAGAAATACAAAGCTATCTTAATCATGCATAAAAGAGTTCAAAAAAGACTCAAATAATATTCATAGATAATCTTATCATAAACTCACAATTCATTGGATCTCAACAAACACACCGCAAAAGAAGATTACATCGAATAGATCCCAAGAACATCAAGGAGAACATTGTATTGAAGATCAAAGAGAGAGAAGAAGCCATCAAGCTACTAGCCATGGACCCGTAGGTCTGTGGTAAACTACTCACACATCATCGGCAGGGCAGCAAGGTTGGTGTAGAGGTCCTCCGTGATCGAATCCCCCTCCGACAGAGTACCGGAAAAAGCCCCAAGATGGGATCTCACGAGGACAGAAACTTGCGGCAGCGAAAAAGTTTTTTTTGGTCTGCCCTCTGGTCTTCGGGGAATATTTGGTTATTTATAGAGCGAATATTAGGGTTAGAAGAGCCACGGGGGGCCCACAAGCTCATAGGGCGCCCCCTAGGGCGCGCCTGGTGAGCTTTGTGGCTCAATCGTGGGCCTTCTGGCCTCCTCCCAAAGCTTCGTGGGTGTCTTCTTGTCCAAGAAAAAACATCAAAATGTTTCGTTCTATTTGGACCCCGTCTGGTATTGATTTTTTTGTAAAAGATAAAACAAGAAAAAAACAACAACTGACACTAGGCACTAGGTTAATAGATTAATCTCGAAAATTGATATAAAATAGCATAATAATGCATATAAAACATCCAATATGGATAACATAATAGCATGGAACAATAAAAAAATATATATACGCTGGAGACACGTATCATCCATATCGGCTGCTCCATCCCGATTGAATAAGGCATTATGGCACCAGCTGTCATATATCCACGACCATAATCGAAAGGAATGTCTCCTCTCCCTCGACCATTACCAAAAGGAGGGGCGCTACCATGGCCATCCAGATCACCTCGTCCACAAGCAAAACATTGACTAGTACCATGACCTCTACCCAGCTAACATGAAATCACCGCACTCGAGTTTTGACACATCATGCTCGACGGTGTCGCATTCCTAGTACTAGTGGACTACCATACCACAATACCCAAAGTGGGGTTTTTTTATATTGCACTTGATAGAATTCAGTCACATCATTATTTGTTACGGACACAAACTTGATGAGCTTCTTGGTCACGTCTAGCACCACTCTAACTCAAACAAACTTCCCAGCAAAATCCGTGCTAAGGTAGATTGGACCTCCAACACCTTACTCATCTTACGACAAATTCCTTTGATAGCCGCTGTGATCACAAAGTTATCCGGCAACCTAAGCACTCTTGCCTAGACTGTAATCTTATGCAATACCACATACCTCAGATTCGTGAACCCACCATATTCCACAATGAGTAAATCTTGATTATGAAATAACTAGGGTCGCATATTCATAGAAGTATTTCAATCTCCCAAGCACCCGAATTGAACCATGAAAATATTGTCTTCATTATTGCACCAATGGACCTCCTTGGCCAGATTCCATGCAAACCTCACATCAGACTACAAGGTTGTTGGGCTAAACCCCTTATTTGTACGAACATTCGCAATCGGCAACCACTTTACTTCTATCTCCCCGTCCTTAAACTCATTCGCCCAAATGAACTTTTGCTTTCCATCCTCATGAAGATCCAGGCGACTCACCAAATCTTCCACATTTTTCTTCACTTGGCCAGACCCTCCCGATTAATCCTGATTCGCCGTCAGACTCTTGCACCAAAAAGCCTAGCCCTAACAGAGGGAAAACGAACCCTACCACCTCCGATGACCTTCCAAGACCAACGAGCAACCCTGTGTAGGCGATGTGTTACTACATATGTTCTTCTGTGCTTCTCAAATAAGAAAACTGGGACCCTCTTAGCCGCTAAACGTTCATTGTGGAGGATGACATTTGCGAACAATTTTTATTACAATTTTACTTATAGTGGGTGATAATGTTCAGACTAGCATGGGTTCCTTATAGAAGGCAATTTTTCGAAAAAGAAAAAATCATTGTTTGATCGCGATCAAACGGCTATGAGAGCGTTCGCTGGGAGTTCCTTTCCAACA
This sequence comes from Triticum urartu, assembly GCF_003073215.2. Lineage (NCBI taxonomy): Eukaryota > Viridiplantae > Streptophyta > Magnoliopsida > Poales > Poaceae > Triticum > Triticum urartu. Next base: position 455,058,629 of record NC_053023.1, on the reverse strand, counting down.
AATGTTTGCCAGTTAGCATTACTGACGTCGCGGTGGACTGTTCTACGCGATCATTTCCCATCCCCGAAGTCTATCTAATTCTAAACAAGTAAACACCGTGGCCCGTGGTTTGGAGTTTGGACGTTTGGTACAGGTCAGTAATCTTGCCCTGCCTGCCTGGTTTTGCCAAATGAAGCGGCTCGCGTATAGCTTGACAGAATTGGCCTGCCGGACAACGCCCAACCGAACAACGACGCCAAGCGAAGCGAAGCGCCGGGCCGCCGGGATACCAAACAAATAGCCCTGCCGCACGAGGTGCACGACGTGGACCCCGCACGTCGGCGCGGGCGATTCCACCGACTGCCCCCACCGTTTCCCCGCCGCCCGCCCGGCAACCGCCCGCGCAGCGCAGCCGCCTTGGAAACGACGAGGCCAAGGGAGCCAAATCCCGGCACGGCAGGACTCCTTTCCCCACCGAACAGCAACAACCACCCGGAATCCGGTGGAGGAATCGGCGGGGGAATCCTCTCAGATTCGGCGGGCGATCGTTATGCGCTGATGGCGCCCTGCCCTGGCGTCGCGGGCGTGCACGCGCGCTGGACGGCGCGGGCGCTGGCCGGCGCCTTCCTCGACCTCGCCATCGTCTACGCCTTCCTCTGCGCCGCGGCCGCCGCGTCCGCGGCCTCCGCCCTCCTCGCGCTCTTCCGCCTCCGCCTCCCCTGCACCTGCTCCCGCCCGCACCTCCCCTGCCTCTTCGCCTTCCTCTTCCGCTACCCCTCCCGCGTCCTCGAGTCCCTCCTCCTCTCCCTTCGCTCCCGCTTCCCCTTCGTCTTCAACTCCGACGACGACAGCCAGGACGAGGGGGAGGGCAAAGCCGAGTCCGTCGATGAGGAAGAGGAGGAGGTGAATCTGAAGCGGGAGGTGGACGAGGGGAATGACGTCTCGGCGCTGCAGCAGGAGCTGGACAAGGAACGCAGCGCCGCAGCATCCGCGGCCGAGGAGGCCATGGCGATGATCCTGCGTCTGCAGAAGGAGAAATCGTCCTTGGAGATGGAGGTGCGGCAGCAGCGCCGCACCTCTGATGAGCGCTGCGCCTTCTACGAGAATGAGGTGGAGGAGCTCAAGGACATCTTGCTCATGAGGGAGCGTGAGACCAGGTCTTTACAGAAAGAGGTGGAGTCCTACCGGCGGATGCTTGGTCTCACCGGGAATGATGATGACGAGGAGGTGGAGATGATGACGCCGCACAGTTACTTTCTAGAGGGCGAGCCAAGCTCTTCCAGATCGCTTGATAAGAATGCGGGGGTTCAGCCTGGGAATAATTCTGTCTTCAGCTTCCAGAAGCAGTTCGCGCGCCAACAAGTGTCGCCCATTCGTGTGGGTCATGTTAAGGATGGGAATGAGGACAGTCTGCCTTTTCAGGCACTTGGAGAAGTTCCTGTGGCCGGATCGAAATTGGGGGCAGATAGATGCGAAGATGATGGCACGGAGACGGTGGTAATTCTCCCCCTATCTGCCCGGAGTTTGTGCTTGCCCCAATCTGCACGATGTCTGGATCAAGGTGGTGATGTTGAAGTTAATGCTGCAGCTGGTATGAAAGGTATGGAAGAGCTGACTGCTGATGAATTTCAGGAGGAGGACAGTGGGCGGCTAGACAAGACTTGCCATGATTTTATGGCAAGCGACAATGATGCAAATATATTTGATGTGCATGTTGTTGATGATATTTGCTTCTCCACTGAAGGTATGTGCAGACTGCAGATGGAGAAATAAAACTCGGTTGATATTTGCTATACTATCTAGCATGTGACAGGATTAAGTTCTTTTCTATTGCGATAAACATAATGCTGCAAATCTGTTCGCACTTCTCCTGATTGCTGATAATTATTGTTGGATCTTTATTGATCTAGGTTCAATCAATTCATTTATTGGTTTGCCTAAATGCTGCTATGCTAGTTTATTAAAACCATGTTGGTTATTGGATATTTTGCTTTGAGTTCACATGCTACCTTGCATAATTTCGTTTTGTCAACTGGATATTATTTATCAGATTTACCAAACAAAAAGTGTTGCAACTTATTTCTCATATTGATATATACATGTGTACCTGCATCCTCTTGAATTTTGTTAACTACTTTCGAATATTTTTCCATGTGTGCTGGCATGACATGCTTAACCCCTATTGTATTTTGGCTGTACTTTAGTTATTTCACCAGCATGACATGTTGAATACCCAAGTCAACACATTTTAAGAAACTATTATAGTTGCAGAATCATTTGAAACTGGTACTGAAACTGAGATGTTCCTATGCAGTTAAAGGCCTGATTGGTCGAAGCTTCTCTGATGCAACAATGCAAGCAGACAAGTTGCAGAATCGAGCTGCCGCAGATGATCTCCTGGGGAAAAGTCTGAATGCGATCAAAGGTGCACAAAACAAGATGAGGCTTGCAGCAAGTGGAAGGAGGCAATCATTACAGTTGCAACTCTTAGAGGATATAGCTGACCAACTTCAAGAAATCAAAGATGTTGCAGATGCAGGGCGACACTTACACTGTATTTCTCCTAAAATTTCAAAGAAAAGCTAGGTATGAATGGAAGTTCCTCTAGTTGTTTTCTTTAAATACAGCATTTCTGATGGTGCCGCAGGATCACAACATACCTAGGCAATATATACAAACTATTATCGGATCCTAAGTTTTCCAATATATGACTAATTCCACTATGGAGCCTCATTAAGCCCACATATGCTGATGTATATCATCAGGCTCCGTACTTCATGCATGATAAGAAGGCATAAGTTTTTGGGACTTCTTTTTTCTCTAACCCTGTTTGTTTCTTTTGGGGAGATGGTAGTAAATTAAGACATTTCATTGTGTTTTTATTGATTGTAGCGCACTACAGATAATATTGTTTATATGCATTTTCGCATGTCCTGGTACTTATAGTATGATAGATAGGTATCAAGAATATGCCAGAGCTTGATTATGATACCGTGTTGCAATTGATACCAGGCTGTTGCAGTGTCATTTTGCAGAACTTACTTTAACTAGTTGGGTTCACGACCACACTTTGCACAATGGACTACAACTTTTAAACTAACTAGGATAACGAGTAAATATAACTTATATTTATTGTACACTAGTAATAAACCATGTTTCTATGGTCTACTTACTACTTAGGTTGATAGGCACATAGTTGCTGAATCTGTAAGAAGTGCTTGTTGCATGAGAGATTGCATTTCTGATTGGTCTATCTGGAGATCAGTGTTATGCACTCCTTGCAGGGCCTATGCCATAGTTCTTGAAACAAAACAATAAGTCGTGTATGTTTGTTTCATGACCTTAGCATTGTGTGTCACTGGTTGGCTATCCTCGCGTGGTGTTTGGTTTGGATTACATGGATGCCCAAGTTTGCCTTTCAGAAATTTGGTATCTTTGATTAGATTTGGCCTTTGGCATATTGCCAAACTTCCGTAAGGTTCCATTGTCATTCTTTAGTTCTTTTAGCAGAAATTTATGTCAATTCATGGGCATGTAATGACCAAATTGGTAAATGTCGTTCTCTTGGCAAAGTATCTTAGGGCTATTTTGGTCACTGTCCAAACAAATAAATTGCTGGTCCCTCTTTTGTGAGTTGTAAATCACCATTACAAAATTCTTGCAACAAACCCATGAATAGCAATATCTGATGAAAGTTGTAAAGTTTTGCATCTCTGCCCTTCAAAACTAATAGCCACAATTGAAATAACTATTAAACTGCAACTCTACTGCCCTAATTCCCTGGCAGATTGCTTTGTATACTTGTTTGTTGCGTTGCTAATTGTCCAAAATGCTAATGACCTGGAGATGCCATAAATCTTCTACGACACATCAATTAACCTTTTTCTTTACACATTCAGCCTGGAACAGTTATTACATTCTTAGTTATTCAGGAACACCTGATGCGAAAGAAAACTCGGCCACCATCAATAGCATTTCATTTCATTCAACCAAAACAACTAATGCTTGCCATCATTGGATGCAAATCGGCTGTTGAATTACTTACAAAACATTTATAGAAACATTGAGTTATATAACAGCCCTTTGGTCAAGTATGTTGGAGCAAATCATCCTTGCCACTAAGGAAATGCATGCCATTTAAATTTTAGAGCATACGTAGGCTTAATATTTTCTTGTGCTTGTAATAAATGTTTAATTTCATATGTACTTGCCTTTCTTAAAAAGTGTGGCGTGCATAGTAACATTTTTTTTACAGTTTTCTTCCACCTCAGCAATAATATTGCAAGGTATGAAATCATGTAGAATATGCAAGTATATACACTTGTGAACATTGAGAGAAATGATTTATCATGTTTTAGTTATATTAGTTGAACATCCAAAGCACGTGTGCATTTACTAGTAGGACAATAGTTTGGCTTTAGTCATAAATATATGTTGCACAATAAAGCGACTTCTTACACCTGTGTTGTGTAGAACCACTGGAAGCGGAACTGTTTCTTTTTCCTTTTCGGACATATCTACTTGAAGTTTTATTTTTGCCACTATATTCTTGCAGGACAGGCATATTTTGTCACGGCGGCACGGTTGATGTTGTAGATATTTGTTTTCGTTTGTAGTCTCTCCTCTCGGCATTACATCCTTAAGGTTTGTTTGTTCTTTCAAATTAATAGTACCTAATGATGCAAATGTACATAGAGGATTCTTAAGGTGTTCCCGGACTACTAGTGCAGATGGATGACACATACGAAATGGCTCCCGTCCCCCCTCGCTCCCCTCTCCCCTCCCGCGTCCCCCCCCCCCCCCCCCCCCCCCCCCCCCCCCCCCCCCCCCCGACGGCCACCTTCCATGACCCTCTCCGACGGCATGACTCCCCCACCGCCAAAGCCTTGCGGGCCGCGCTCGACGTCGGCGACGCTATGGGTGACGACTTCCAGGCGCAAGTTTGGCGGTGCCTTTCCAAGCATATCAACCCGCGTCGCCATGAACCTCCATGCTTCCTCTCCGTGCATGTCCATCATTCTTCGCTCGTCCTTGACGAAGAACTGGTGGCCGTCCTCATGCAAGCCTGCCTGGGCGGCAACGCCCCCCCTTTCCAGGTGACTCGCCTCCATGATCAACTCTTTCGCATCTCTGTATCCGATATGCGCATCGTTCAAGCTCTCATTGCCGAGCCCATCCTCGTCGCCACAAGCCACTCCATCCAGTTTCCCCCTTTTCCACCGCCACCCACCTCCACACACCGTCCACCCATCCACCAAACAAAGCCCCTTGACATCGGCGACCGCTTCGGCCATGCCGACGCATTCCTGCGCTCTCAGCTCGGGTTCTTCCCCTCTCCCGGCGTCGACTTCGCGCGCAACATTCATGATCTCTGCTCGTCCAAAGTTTTTGCAGCGCCAATTGCCTCGGCCTTGCCCACCTCAATCATCTTCTTCGTCCATAAAGCGGATTTTATGGTCGATGAAACTCTCGTCGCCTCGCTTCTCTCCTTCCGCTTTGGTGGACCTGCGTGTTCTATCGAAGTTCAACGCCTCTCCAACGCTGCGTTCAATGTACCGGTCGCCTCCCACCATGTTGCCACGCTCATGGCGGCCTGCTCCTCGATTGTGGCGCCTCGCATGTTCGCCACCATCACCGTGGCGCCTCATGCCTCGCCGGCCATGCTAGCGGCGCGGCCATCCCCGCCGCTACATGATGCGCTGGCGCCTCCTCGCGTAGTCGTCGACGACTCAGCACGCTCCTCTCCGTGCATGGCCTCCATGCAGGTGGGCCATTCTCTCGCCAACGGTCGGCTGCCTGTTGGACCTACTGCAACTCCCGCAACTAGCTCCACTCTGCGATCGCATACAAAGGTACGACCGTTCCGGCCTGGCATTTCGTTCAATAAGCTGATTTTTTCTAAGTACCACTGCCTTGTCACCACTCCTACCACATGCCTAACACACCAACCAAATACTCCTATCTGGATCGTGTTCTCTTCTAAGTCAGTTTGCGCTAATGAAACTCTGATTAATAATGCTCTAGACCACCAGTTTTCGTTCCAACGGGTTTTCCATGCGATCACGCTCGCTCCGAACTTGTTTTTAGTGCATGTGTACTCGGTCAAGGTCAGATCTGAGGTCCTCCGTTGCGCGCCCATCCTTTTTTTCAAATTTTGAACTTCAACTATTTGACTCGTTTGACCAAGCATCTCAAATAGTGCGATCGGTACCATTGCCTGTAGTGTTTGAACCGGACTCAATCGACCCATTCGCACCCATCCTGCCCACTCACCGCACGTCCTTGCTTGGACCGCACCCGTCAACTAAAAAACTACCGCAAGATCTCTCTCACCTGCATACCAAGATACAACACACTGTTCCATGCGTGGATTCCACTGCTGCTGCCTCGGTTGACCGGAACGCAATCGATGGCCTGGGACACGTGTGCCGCTCATCTGGTTCGGCCTCCCCCGCCAAGTCTCCCTGCATCCTTTCTTCAGAGAGAAAACGAGACGGTGTAGACGACCGCACCGTACACCCCCTCGACCAGCCTAGTTCGTTAAACAATCCAACCTTAGACCACCCGACCTCACGCCACCCATCACATGACACTGACGCATCCGGCCCACCTGCGTCACCACAGCCGCCCCCCGGTCGGCCGCTCGGCCTGCTCGACCCCCCAGGTTCCAACGCGCACCCCATATCTTACCTAACAGCCACTGATCCACGGGTCCCACAATCGCACCCCCGCTCGTCCTCACCGCGCGACAAAACCAACGCATGCATGCGCACGCATGCGACCATCATCACGTCTACTCCACCACCTGCCTCCCCTACCTCCGTCAGCCTACTCTCCGCCCAGTCCCCTCAGCTCCATCCCGAGATCGCCATTACCCAGTGCCACGCCCCTGCCACCGCTGCCAGTCTGCTAAGCTCTTCGATCTCCACGCCGTTGCAAGACCCGCGCAGCTACCGGGAGGTTTTGCTCTGCTCCCCGCCTCGGGCCCCTGCATCCCCTCTCCCCCATCCATCGCCCTCTCCAGCCTATAAATCGCCTCCTTCTCAGATGGTTAGCCTCAAACACTTCCACCACCACTATAGCCGCAAGAAGAAGACTAGGTGTTTTCGGTGCCTTGCTAGCGACCACACCATCGCAGACTGTCGCGACCCCGTCCGGTGCTCTCGTTGCTGGTGCTCCGGCCACCGGAGCTACAGGTGCAAGGCCATCCGCTTCCTCCCGTTCTTCCCTCCTATGCCCCCTTCACCGCGTATTAACCCTGCTTTTGTGCGACCGCCATGCAGCTCTATGGCACACACGACGGGCACCCACACCGCCTCCGGCTCGTCGGCCGGCTCCACGCGCTCCGATGGCGCACCAATCTGGTTCGGCTCCCACTGCGTCCTCACCAACGATCTGCCGCCATTCCGTCTCCCGCTCATCTTCGGACCGCGCACCTCCTCATCCTCCCCCCGTCGCCGTCCTTCGCTCCACCCCACCCCCTCCCCAGTCACCATTCCCACCGCAACATCATGCTTCCCTCCACCGGCACCACACATCCCTCTCCTTGTCCCTCCAAGCTGCCTAGTCCGCCAGGTGGACAACCTTGCCTACGTACACCTTGCCACTCCTATGCCTAACCCATTTAGGTTCATCCGCCACGCCCTCGCTCAACACCGCAACAATCCCACGTTCGGCCTCACTTCCTCCGCACGTGGCGCCGACCGTCTCTCCTTTGCCAACGTAGACGAGCGCCTCGCAGCCACTGGCCATGGGCCGATCCACCACCAGGGCAATACCCTGTTCTTCGAAGCCTGAACACGCTGACAATAGATCTACGGCCATCTTCGTTCACATGGCTGAGATCGAGGCTTTCGGTTATCCCGATGAGCTCTGGCACCCGGAGGGGGCAGACTACTTCTTCTCCCACCTTGGTGACTTTGTCTCTGCCGACCAACACTGCTTCCAGGGTGACCACTCTAGCGTTCGCGCGCTCGTCATGGTTGCCCGCGATTTTGTCCTCCCTCCATGCCTCACGGTGCGTCTCCCCGACAACGACATCGTCGTTGTCAAGCTGGAGAGCCGCGCGCTCTTCCGTCACGGCTCCGGGGCATCGCCCTTCAGCTCTGAGGACGGGGACGACGGCTCCCTATCCTCCCTCTCATCAAACCCTCGCCTCTCTCCCTCCACTGTTACTCAAATCAGGAACACTGCCATGGCCATGTCACATTTGCATGCACCCCGGAGTCGCCCTTGGGCCCTCCCCCATCTCCCACTGCTGACAGGCCGCTCGACGGCATCCCAATCCTCGCAGTCATGGCTGACGGCATGCCCGTTGCCATGCTTGTTCATGCCCCATGGACCCCTCCCGCTCGCTCCCCCTCTCCACAGAAGCTGCATGCTCGCTCGCGCCATGCACGTCCCCTGCTTGCACTGCCAGCCCCACCATCTCCACTTCCTCTGCCACCTACACCGCCTCCTCCACCATCCCCACCTGCCCTTCAGCCGCTCCCCCTTCCTGTGGATCTCTCCGCCCAGCCACTGGACCTGCCCCTAGAGCCTACGCATGAGTGCCTTGCCAGGCGCATCAGCAGGCGCGCCAAGATGGCTGCTGACTCCGGCATCAAGGCTAGACGCAGTGCTAGGCTGGCTGAAATAGAGCCGCCTATCTACTCCATGACCTCCAAGGCCATGCGCTCCAAGGCAAAGAAGCTCGACCTATCTGCTGCTTCCAAGGACCTCTTCGACGCCCTGATCCACGCTCGGCTCTGCGACGACTCTGGGCTCATCGACGGCTCTGCGCACGGTCCTGCCTCGCCTGAGGACCTGGCCGCCGTCGCTGCTGTCTGCGGCGCCACGCCGGAGATGCTGGCGGACCTCGCTTCCGGTTCTGGTGGCCTGGGATCGCCATGATGTGCTCTCTTCTCCGCGGCCACGTGTGTGGCGGCCATGTCTGGCCATGTATCCGGGGCCTCGCTCCGACCTGTAGTCGCTGTGTTAGGTTTAATCTACTTGTAATGGTGCTCATGCCTGCTTCTGTCAGTTTGCCGTACTGTACCTTGACCCGAAATGGTTGCTTGTTGGGTCAATACCCCTATGTAAGGTGTCAACTTAAGTTTCCATTATGAAAAACGCTACCTACTCTATCGTGTCCTGGAACATTCGCGGTCTAGGAGATAATGATAAGTGCTCCAATGTGTTCTCTGAAATCAATCTCCTACCCCCATCCATTGCCCTTCTTCAAGAAACCAAATTACAAAAACCAGACACAATCAAACTACGATCGATCTTGCCGCGCTTCCTAGACTCTAATAACCACCTCGACGCAATCGGAACGGCGGGCGGCATTCTCTCGGCTTCTAACTCACGTTGCTTCTCGCTTCTCAACTGCCAACACAGGCGTTTCACATCCACATTAACGCTATCATGTCTTGCATCGCCACATAATATCTTCATCACTAATGTCTACGCCCCCTCGCAACGAGAGCTAAAACTAGTCTTCCTTGACAAACTGAAACAGATCGAACCACCACCTCAATCTCCTTGGCTCCTAATAGGTGATTTCAACCTAACTCGATTCCCCAATGAACGCAACAACGACAACTTTAGACGATCGGAGGCTGATGCCTTTAACGACACCATCGACCAACTTGCTCTCTTAGAGCTCCCGCTCCTTGATAGAGAATTTACCTGGTCAAATAAAAGACTATCCCCCATGCTGATTCGCCTAGATAGGGTACTGGTCAATCTATCTTGGGATGCTCTTTTCCCTAACTCACACCTCACCTCCCTCACTCGATTTGTCTCTGATCATGTTCCACTCCTCGTCACCGTATCCACATCCGTCCCATCTTCCTGCCTTTTTCGATTTGAACAATTTTGGACCTCCTTCCCAGCCTGTTCTAACATTGTGCGCGGCTGCTGGCAGCCCGGCCCACAGCGCCACGGTGGGCGTTTCATTGATCCGGCAGCTTCGCTCGCTCAAAAAATTAAAGGTACAAGATCGGCCCTAAAGTCTTGGGCCAAGTCGCTGCGGCCCATCTATCAACGGGAAACAAATTGCAAACTCGCTCTCCAGGCCCTTGACCTAAACGAGGAATTCGCTCCTCTCTTCCCGATCGAACAAAAACTGAGGCTTACGCTCTGCAACTTGCTACAACATACCATCAAACAAAAAATCGCCTTCTGGAAACAGAGGGGAAAGATCAGGGTCGCCATTGACGGTGACGAAAACACTCGATTCTTCCATGCCTCGGCTACGCAGCGCTCTCGATCAAACAAGATTCCCATTCTTTTACACAACACTTCCGAAGTTTTTCTGCACGAACAAAAAGCTGACATCTTAAAGGACTTCTTCCAACAGCTCATCGAGACCTCAAAAAATGCAACATGGAACTTCAGCTTGCAACAACTGTACCCCTCACCCCTCCCCCAGCTCAGTGATCTTGCACAACCTTTCTCTTATGACGAAATATACCAAGCCTTCCTCTCTATGAACACCAATGCTAGCCCTGGACCAGATGGCTTTGGACCCATCTTCTTCAGAAAATATTGGAATGATATCAAAAAACCCATCCTAACCTTCTTCGCTACCTTCCATGATCAAACTGCTTCTTTAGAACGATTCAACTGGGCCTACATGGTCCTTCTTCCAAAATCTCAGGCACAAACAACCCCAGACGCGTTTAGACCCATATCTCTTCAAAACTGCACGCCAAAAGCAGTTGCCAAAGTCCTCACCAACAGAGTTAAACCTCTCATCCCACTGCTCATACATTATGACCAGACTGGCTTCCTTCATGGACGTAACATTGCTGAAAACTTTATATACGCTGCCGATATCCTTAGTGCATGCCACTCCCGTAAAGCCCCAACCATGATCTTCAAGCTCGATTTCAGGAAAGCTTTTGACTCCATATGCTGGTCCTCCCTCATACAAATCTTACAAGCCCGCGGTTTTCCCTCTGACTTCTGTTCTTGGGTACAAAATATCCTTCTCACTGGGAAAACATCTATCCTTTTAAATGGCGTTCCAGGATCCTGGATTCAATGTAGATGTGGCCTCCGCCAAGGTGATCCATTCTCGCCATACTTATTCATCATCGTTGCCGACGTCCTTCAACGTCTAATCGCAAAAGCGTTCCAAACCAACGTTCTTTGTCACCCGTTACGGCCTAACGAACCACCTGTGACACTTCAATACGCTGACGATACACTGATAATTGCTGCGGCTAGCGACGCCGCCACCATCATCCTCAAAAACACCCTTCATGACTTCGCCCTTGCAACGGGGCTAGTCATCAACTTCCAAAAAACGGCTCTTCTCACCATAGCCACCGACTCTTCCACGCAAAACAGCATTGCCACAACGATTGGTTGTTCCTTATCCTCCTTCCCGCTAGTGTATCTAGGTCTACCACTCTCCCCCACCAAACTGCCTCTCACAGCTTTCGACCCAATCATAGACAGCTTCCGAAAATTCCTCTTCGGTTGGGTGGCCCGCCTGCTCTCTCGGGGGGTACGTCTCACCCTGCTAACTGCGGTTCTTGACTCCTTAACAGTTTATTTTATGTCCGTCTTTCGCCTACCAAAATCGATCATAGCCAAACTAGACGCCATCCGGAGGGCGTTCTTCTGGTCTAACGAGCCAACCTGCACTGGGGCGAGCTGCTTGGTCGCGTGGAAAAACGTTTGCAAACCTAAAGATACTGGTGGTCTAGGCATGAAAAATCTGGAAGTTCAAAACCGCTGCTTGCTTATGAAATTCTCCTCCAAAATTCTACAACACCCAAACATCCCCTGGACCCAATGGTACCACCACCAATACCCTCTTGGCATTGCAGCAAAAACCTCAAAACCCTCCTTCCTCTGGAAGATCATTAACAACAACTTGCCACTGCTAATTCAGCACTCATTTGTGCTCACATACAATGGCCTATCCACTTTCTTTTGGCTTGATAAATGGTTACTGCAGTCTCCCCTCCAAAACGTCTTCCCAAACCTCTTCTCACACTCCATTGATGACAAGGTGTTAGTGGCTACTGTTTGGCAAACCAGCTTGTTGGCGAACCTACGGAACCGTCTGTCTAATGCTGCTGCTCGCGAGTTGGATTGCGTGCTGTTGTTGTTGCAGGATTTCCAGCAAACGGACCAACCTGACGAAAGATCCCTCACCCACGGACTACTGTTCTCTGCCAAGAACGCCTACTCCTCCATTACTGCTGAAGATGATACATACCCTCACCACGACTTTGTCTGGTCTTCCAAAGTCCCGATCAAAGTCAAGATCTTCGCATGGCTCCTCCTCCGTGACCGGCTCAACACGAAGGCAAACATGTTCCACAAACACATTGCCCAATCCGCCGCATGTCCGCGCTGTAAAAGACCCTCATGAAGATGCACTCCACCTCATCTCCAACTGTTCTTATGCTACACAGGTCTGGTCCTCCCTGGGCCTGCCGGCCCCGACCTCCCTTGCTGCTCTGCTCCAACACCCAACGCTTCATGGCCTCAACCCCAATATCTGGCCTTCGGTGGTTCTGACTATCTCTTGGAAGCTATGGGATTCTAGAAACACGCTCGTCTTCAGGAATGACGATCATACACACAGAACCACCATACGGAACATTGTTGCTGACTTCTCTCTATGGGTTTTTCGGTTCAAAAAGAAAGAAGACAATATCTCCGCTAGACAATGGCTTCACTTCCTCTCTTCAGCTGTACCCTAATGATCATGTTGTAACCAAACTACTATTGTAATTCTCGACTCCTCCTTTTGAGTGGTAATATATTCAGGTGGGGAAGCTCTCCCCCTCGGTGACCGTTCAAAAAAAAATGTACATAGAGGTTTACTGAGTGCTTGTAACCATATGTTTGTCTTAAACTGATTGTGTACTTTGTGTGCAGATTAATTTCTTATTTGTAGTTTGATCAGCATTAAACGTAGTATGCCAAGTATCTTTTGCAGATTAATTTATTATCTGTAGTTTTTTCTTGCGATGATTTCCTGTCTGTAGTTCTGTCAGCATCAAACGTAGTATGCAAGTATGTTCTGCAGTATGCGTGCTTGTGGTGGTAGTTGCTCATAACATGGATTGTGTACCAGGAAACATGCGTCAAATTTATGTACGTAGTGTACGTTAAGAGTAATGCTTCACCTGCCTAGTAATATACAAAAGGACATGGCTGCGACGCGACGTTCATCTTGCTCGCACGAGGGAGTGAACGGTGGCCCTTGGCGCCCATCTTTCATGTTGCTGCTTCCTGCACCCGCTGCCGCTAGCATCACACATGAACCGAACGTCCATCATTACTTGTGGGAGGTGTACATTGGAGTAGCAACTCTACAAAAGTTTATACCACGACATTGATAATGAAAATGTTCACGAATAAAGTATGACGGTGAAAGCGGCATTAGAGCATCTCCACCCGGTGAAAGCGGCATTAGAGCATCTGCAGTCGCGCCTCAACAGCCCCCCCCCCCTCCCCCCCCGGGCCATTTTCTTGCGTCTCGGCCCAGTCGCGTCCCCTGGAGGTCCATTTTCACCGGTTAAGCCTGAAACTGGTGCCGGTGGACCCAGGCCGAACCTGACGCACTGGGGGCGCCGTGGCAATCGTTTTTGGCGCGAAAGGACAACGGGCCTGCTGAGTCAGCGACCGCCACGCCTCGTCGTCCTCATCGCCTCGGTTTCCCGCGAGGAATCAATACTAAGGCTTGCGCTGGTCAGTCTTTCATTGATTCCTCACGGGCGGCGTAGTGCGGCGACGCGCCTCCTCTTGCCACGCGTACACACGTTGCCGCCCCCCGGCCGCTATAAAAGCCGCCCCTCCCTCGCCAGTGGAAGCACTCGTCCGCAGCCCCCCTCTCTCGCCACCGACGCCCTCTCTTTCCCTCCCTCCTCCTCTAGCCAGCGCGTGCACGCACAACAGGTGGGTGAACGTCCCCCGGCGACGCGGCGGCGGCCAACGGCTTCAGCCGCCGCTCCTGCACGAGTGGGAAGCCCACCTCCTCCACGGGGCGAACTACTCGGCGCCCATCTCCCTGAAGTCGAACACCCCGCCCACTTCCACACCGAGATCGAGCGTGTGCGGGCCTCCCTGCCAGAGGAGGACCGGGCCCTCCCGGAGTACGACGCCGGCAACCATGAGGCGTGGGCGGCGTACTTCGAATGCCGGCAGGCGGAGCGACTCGCCTCCATCAACAACGCGCCGGTGGTGCGGGGGCGCAACAACAGCGATGGCCGCCGCCTGTGGTGGTGCGTCCCCGACCGCACGCTCCACGCCGTCCTCGAGTACTCGGCTGCCCCGCCGCCCCGCCGGAGTGACGACGCATGGATTCCGAGGAGAATGCTGTGCGGGTCCCCCTCCTCCTCCCACTCATCCGGGGCGCCGGCGATCGTCAGCGTCAAGGCCGAGCCCGTGGAAACGCCGCTCGTCCGGCGCACCCGTAGCGCCGGCATCGTCATCAACAAGGGCGGTCGTGCCTCCTCCTCGCCCCCTCGCCTCATTAAGCCGAAGACGGAGCCGGGGCTCGCCGTCGTGAACAGCGAGCCCGATGACACGCTCGACAATGAGGCCGCCATGAAGTGGGTGCGGGAGAATTGGGCCAGGCTGGATATGGAGCGCCAGCGCCGCGCCCTGGAGGAGATCCCCGCGCACCGCCGTGGACGCAAGGAAGGAGGCGTGATCGTGCTCGAGGATGATGTCTACTACGCAACTTTATTCTTTTAGACACGTGTTGGGCCTCCAAGCGCAGAGTTTTGTAGGATAGTAACAATTTTCTCTCAAGTGGATGACCTAAGGTTTATCAATCCGTGGGAGGCGTAGGATGAAGATAGTCTCTCTCAAACAACCCTGCAACCAAATAATAAAAAGTCTCTTGTGTCCCCAACACACCAAATACAATGATAATTTGTATAGGTGCACTAGTTCGGTGAAGAGATGGTGATACAAGTCTAATATGGATAGTAGATATTGGTTTTTGTAATAAGAACAATAAAAACAACAAGGTAGCAATTGATAAAATGGAGCACAAATGGTATTGCAATGCTTAAAAATGAGGCATAGGGTCCGTACTTTCGCTAGTGCAATCTCTCAACAATGCTAATCTAATTGGATCACATAACCATCCCTCAACATGCAATGAAGAATCACTCCAAAGTTCCTATCTAGCGTAGAACATAAGAATAAATTGTTTGTAGCTATTCTTTCCGATCGATCTATCCAAGAGTTCGTACTAAAATAACACCAGGTTATTCTTTGCGACTGATCTATCAAGAGTTCGTACTAAAATAACACCATATGATACATATCAACCAACTCTAATGTCACCTAGATACTCCAATGTCACCGCGAGTATCCGTGAGTTAATTATACGATATGCATCAAACAATTTCAGATTCATAATACTCGATCCACACAAAGAACTTCAAAGAGTGCCTCAAGATTTCTACCGGAGAAACAAAGACAAGAACGTGCATCAACCCCTATGCATAGATTACCCCAATGTCACCTCGGGAATCCGCGAGTTGAGTGCCAAAACATATATCAAGTGAATCAATATGATACTCCATTGTCACCACGGGTATTCATAGCAAGACATACATAAAGTGTTTCTCAAATCCGTAAAAGTATTCAATCCGATAAGAACGGAATCTCAAAGGGAAAACTCAATTCATCACAAGATAGAGAGGGGGAAACACCATATGATCCGACTATATTAACAAAACCTGCGATACATCAAGATCGTGACATCTCAAGAACACGAGAGAGAGAGAGAGATTAAACACATAGCTACTGGTACAAACCCTCAGCCCCGACGGTGGACTACTCCCTCCTCATCATGGTGGCCGCCGGGATGATGAAGATGCCCTAGGGTGATGATTTCCCCCTCCGGCAGGGTGCCAGAATGGGGTCTTGATTGGTTTCTCGTGGCCGCGTTCTGATCTAGGGTTATTTCTGATGGTTTCTCTATTTATAGGATTTTTTGACGTTGGTTTCACGCGAAGATGGGCCTCGAGGTGAGCACAACCCACCGGGGCACGAACAAGAGCCCAGGTGCGCCCCGATGTCTTGTGCACTACTCCTTCACCTCCTGGTCCTTCCATGAAGCTTCGGGGGTCTCTTTTGTTCCAAAAAAATTATCAAAAAGTTTCAGCTCATTTGGAGAACTTTCATTTCTGCACAAAAAACAACACCACGGTAGTTCTGCTGAAAACAACGTCACTCCGGTTTAGTTCCATGCAAATCATACCAAAACCATATAAAACTGTTGTAAACATGGCATGAATACTTCATAAATTATAGACACATTGGAGACGTATCAGAGGACAGCGACGAGGACGACGCGCCGCCGCCGACCAAACCTGACCGCCAGGGCGACCCCGGGCAGGGTCCAGCAAGGATGGCCGTGTGAAGGAGAAGGAGGACGACGATGGTGACTACGCCGCGTTCAGCCAGTTCTTCGGCCTGTAGGTGCGTCCCTTTGTTTTTTAGTAGATTTTATGTTTTCTATATGTAAAAGAACCGTGGAACGCCTAATCTATGTCGTGTTTACCGAATTTATGTCATGTTTGCCGAATATATGTCGTATTTGCCGAATTTTGGCTGAATGTTTTTTAAAGTGTTTACACAAAGGGCGTCTGGGGGCGACCTAGGCGGCGACTGGGAACCCGATCGCCCCCACGGTGAAAATATCGTCGGTTCGCCCCCAAGCGACGCTTTTTCTAGCCCGTGGGGTGGGGGGGGGGCGACTGGAGATGCTCTCAGGACATCTCCGTTGCCGACCCGCAAACCGGACACTCCATCCGTCCGCGGACCGGGCAGCCAGTGGTCATCCAAAACTAGCCGCATACATTTCAAGCTGGATTTGAACAAACCCGACGGATTACATGGAAACCAGATGTTTTTCATACAAAACGAATGAAATTCATTACAATTCAAACAAATTTCATTTAAAAAATGGACTGGACCTAACCTCGCTTCTATGGCGGCGACCGTCGTCCAAGTTGTTGTTTCCGTCCGGCGATCACCAGGCTCATCTCGCCCCATGAGTGGTGGTGATAAGACACGCGAAGTGAAGGTAGGATCGCCGGCGTGGAAGAGTAGAACATGGAAGACGGACCGGTCCACTTGGGACACAACGCACTACCGCCTCCCATGTCCTACTCATCCTCGTCGGAGTCTGCAACCTATCTGTCGCCGGTGGACGTGAGGGGTTGGCACTCCTCGTCCCACTGGCACAACCAAACAATGTTTGGCGACGCTTAGGATGTGTAGCTCGCAACATTCTCGTCCGTGATCGCCTATGCAGCTGGCGCTACCTCCGCACCTATCTATCGCCGGTGGATGTGAGGGGTTGGCACTCCTCGTCCCATTGGCACGACCAAACAGAGTTTGGCCGCGCTTAGGATGTGCAGCTCGCAGCATTCTCGTCCATGATTGCATGTGTAGCTAGCGCTGCCTCTGTGTCTGGTTGTGCCGCTTGTGCGTTGCGAGCGGCAGTTTCAGCATGGGTGGCCTTGTAGAGCGTCCGCTGCTTGGCGATGAAGCTGGGGTTCACCGCGGCCATGGCCGCCGCGGCTTCCTCGCTCGTGGCTCACCGTAGATATGACCCTCCACCAGTCGGTGCTTCTCGAGGAGAAAGACGTTGTACCCCTCCTCCTCCTGCGCCTGCCGGAACACCGACATAGATGTGAGTGTAGGCTCCTGCTCCACCATGACGGCGTTGAAGTGTGCCTGCGCCTGCTCCATGGTCAAATCAGCATAGAATGGTGTGGGCGCCGGTGCCAAGTCATCGTCCGAGCCAGTCTCCATTGTGGTGTCGTCATCGTCGGAGACCTCAGGAGAGCTGGACGTCTCGCCTGCCTCTATCCTCCTGGCACGACGGCTCTACTAGGCGGCTACCTCATGTTCCATCTCCGTCGACGGGCTATCTCACATAGCATTCCCGCTCGCGGTCGTGGAAGATGTGGTGCACAAGAGAAAAATGTGGAGCAGATGGGTTGTGGTGTGCTCCTCGCCGGGTGTGGCCGCTTTTAAATAGTGGATGTCGGTGAAGCCAAGTGTCTGGGTGTGTCAATGTGCGAGCGCCGGAGTTGGTTTCTTAGGTGGCGAGCCTGGTTAATAGCGGCAGATGGAGGCATGAGCATTGAACGAGCGTGGTAGATATCCATCCCTCCCAATCTAGTAAACGCCTCTACGGAATTGAACATGTGTGGACACCATCGAGAGATCACGTCTGTTGGGTTCTATGGTAGGGTGCGTTGACTGCAAATTAAAATTTGCCTACCCACAGAACATCCAGGAACATGCTAACAGAGATGGATCATAGATCGTTACCACTAGACGTGCAGTGATGTGCAACGGAAGTAGAGTTGGGGCAGCGCATCTGCGGGGTTCGTCTCCTCCTCGCCTGATGTCCCTCGAAGAGTCGGTCATCGGATCCCGCGAACAGGTTCGCTGGAGTGGCACAAGTGCACTGCCTCTAACGGTATCCACACGTGCATGAGGAATATCGTGCGGCAGACTGCTAGGTCCGATCACACAACCAGCAGCGAGTGGAGGTGGCTAGTTGCAACACATGCAAAGCCCTAGTGATGGCGCCGAAGCGATCATCTGAATGAGTGTGCTGCACCTCCACTATTTATAGGCATCCATTGCGGGCTCAACACTTGCCCCGAATGGACCCTAAAGCCCAAAGTATGTCCGGTCTGGATCCGAGTCCAAGTAGGATCACATCAGACTCATGGAGTTGTATCCAACCTCACATGTTCCTTCCCTTAAGCGCGCGACCCCTTAGGTTCAAGTCGTCTTGGTCGCACGTCGGATCACCTCCGACCTGCTCGGCTGGTAGCGGCCTCTAGCAAGGCATGCCAACCACCAAGTAGATAATGCATCCGGTTGGCGAACCTATACAACATATCACACTTATATTCCCTTTGCCACACGATATATGTTGTCGGGCTCAAGGCGAGTCTATCATCCTTGCGCTAGCCCGACCTCTTTCTCGTTCCAGTGATGCCGACCACAAACCGGATTATCGCATGATCCTTGTCGCATGGCCATGCTTATCTTGGTCAGATCACATGAGGGGCCCATAGTATATCTCTCCTGATCAGAGGGGCAAATGCCATCTTGCTCGACCATGTCTCATGGCATGAGTTTGGACAAGCCTAAAACCTACCTTTATAACCACCCAGTTATGGAATAACGTTTGGTTGGCCTAAAGCAGGTCTGTCACCATCTTGATTACATGCGCCACCTCATGTCGTAGGACATATAACATATATTGTACTAGAAACTCACATATGACCTATCGCTGCGTCTCATAGTTAGGTCTGTCCTACTCGGACCTTTTCTCGACTCGGATCCAACTATGTCGAATCCGACCAGATCCTTTCGAGTCTATATTATCCGGTTAGCATCCCATGCTTCATGGCCAGTGAGACCGAGCCATCCACCGTGTCATATGCTAGTCTAGTCGGCTGCGCGTCCACACAACCCTTTCGACTAAGGACCTTTTAGGATAGTCATCATACAATGCATAGTCCCACAAACAAGTCAGTACTTCCTGATACACATCATTGACAATGTCTAAGGATTATCTTTATTCATAAACACATAGGAAATATCATCATACATGATTGCCTCTAGGGCATATCTCGAACAGTCTCCCACTTGCATTATAGTCAATCAAATAGACATCGAATGCCCATAAATCTAACGTTCCCCTCATGCTTGGGTTGTGGAAGCGACTTAGTCAACGGATCTGTAAAATTTGCATCCGTGTGATTTTTGCATAACTCTACATCACCACTCTTTACAATCTTTCATATCGGGTGCTATTTCTGATCCATATGTCTAGTATTATGGTGGTTCCTCGGCTCCTTGTCTTGTGCGATGGCACCAGAATTATCACAATAAATGTCCAACGGTTTTACCGAGGTTGGGAAAAATACCAAGATCATTCAGAAAGTTATGGATCCAAACACCTTCCTTTGCAGCTTCACAAGCCACAATGTATTCGACTTCTGTGGTTGAATCGGCCACTGTATCTTGCTCAGGCTCTTGCCACTCCTTATTCCTTCATCCATCGTGATCTCACCCAAAACTTGAAAACTTTAGCACACAAAACTCAACAAAAACCTTCTTGAGATCCATTAGTATAACAAAGCAAATCACTACTTTAGGTACTGTTGTAAACCCATTCATATTTTATCGTTGCATTACACCTATTGTATTATAACCTCACCATGGCTTATACCCCGATACAATCCATTGATTAATCAAAACAAGCAAACAACGCAACGAAAACAGAATCTGTCAAAAACATAATAATTTGTAATAATTCAAACAATGACCATACTTCTGTAACTCCAATTTGTTTTCAAAAATTAGGACAACATGGGCAATTTGTATATCATATGTAAAAAATTTAGAATTTTATCACACTCCAACAAATCTCAACATTCTACTACTAGACGCAAAAGTTTGTGTTTTTGCATAGAATCAAAGCAATTATCATCCAAATCCGCCCAAAAGCTTTACTTGGCACAAACACTAATTTAAACACAAAAACACAACCATAACAGTAGCATAATAGTGTGGACACAAAAAACCAGAAAAAGAAACGAGAAAATTAAGATAACTATTGGGTTGCCTCTCAACCAGTGCTATTGTTTTACGCCCCTAGCTAGGCGTAATGCATAGTTTCAAGTGTTGTCGTCTTTAGTTTTTGCACTCTTGATGGGGCTTTTCTCAAACCCCGGAGGTTCCTTATGCTTCTCATTATTTTAAGAACATGAAGCAATTTGTATATCTAAAGCATCTAGGCACTTATTGCAAAGAGTAATCAATTTATTTCTGCATTTGAGATTCCCACTAATATTTTTGAGAGGTTCACTAGATTTTTGCAATTCAACCATATTTTTCTGCATATCACCTAATTTTTCCAAGATTTGAATTCCCTCTTGAGTGTAGTTAAATCCCTTTTGTGGGGTAGGGGTTTCCACTATTCCTTCCACTATTTCATAAGCAATGATGGAATCACATTCAATAAAATTCCCTTTTGTAGCAAAATCCAAAAGTTGTCTATTAGACATGGTGATCCCTACGTAAAAATTTCGAAGCAAAATTTTCATACCCCCTTTTATAGTGAAAATGTGATAAGATTCCATCATTCCATACCAAGCATCTTTCAAATTTTCTCCTTGCTTTTGTTTGAAGTAAAGAACTTCAAAGTCTGGAGACAAATGAGGGATAGTGATATTGGTCATCGCGACAAAGGCGAACAAGCAGACAAGCAAAAAGGCGAACGGATTTTTTTGTATTTTTGTGAAAATGTTTTAAAAGTGGCGGATATGAAAACGAGAGGCAAATGAGAAATAATGTAAATGCAAGGAGATGAATGTTTATGCGATGGTACTTGATAGATGTTGATGATGTCTCCCCGACAACGACGTCAGAAATTCTTCTTGCTACTTGTGAGCTGCGTTGGGATTTCCCCGAAGAGAAGAGGATTATGCACTAGAGTAGAGATAAGTATTTCCCTCAGTTAATAACCAAGGTTATCAATCCAGTAGGCGAACCAAGCACACTTCGTTAGCAATATCTCCAAACAAAATAACAAATATTTGCATCCAATGTGAACAAGGGGTTGTCAATCCCTCGACAGTTAATTGCAAGGGTAAAATCTTGTAGTAATAAGAAGGATAAAATCTCGTAGTAATAGATAGATAGATAAAAACACAAAATAAAGTAAAGTAAATAAAATTGCAGCAAATTATTTTTGGGATTTTAATATATGATAAAAATAAGACCCGGGGTCATAGTTTTCACTAGAGGCTTCTTTCTTGCAAATAGCATACGATGGGTAAATGAATTACAATTGGGCAATTGTGTCGGGTGGTAGGTGCGACATATGCCAACGGGTGGCTTATCATTGTGGGAACCAGTAAAACATCGCCGGTGCCTGGAAGCGGGATAAGGCGAAGACATGCACGCCGGCGGATCTTACCCAGCTTCGGGGCTCTCCGTGGAGATAACACCCCTACTGCTGCTCTACGGGGTCTCCGCATGCTCACTAGATGAATCAAGTGGCTACACAACGCTCCTTGAGCTGTTTGGGGGGAGGAGGAAGAAGGGCACGGCTAGCCTGCTCCTACTCCCTGTGTGGTGTCTAGGACTAGCGGGGGGTCGAACCCTTTGCATGGGTGCTCCAGGGGGTTTATATAGGCCTACCCCCCGGGGGTACAATGGTAATCCGACTGGGCACGGGGCCCAGCCGTCTGTGACTGCGCTCGCCGGCTTCTGCGCCGGCTGCTGGGGCCCGCCGACTGGTGGGTCCCGCCGGCTGCCGGCCCCTTGGTCGGCAGGCAGGCCCCACTGTCCAGGGCCTGGTCGGCGGCTGGTTACTGCGGCTCCATCTTGTTGACGTGAGCTTCATCGTGGTAAGCGCGGCTACAGTACCGTCGTCTGTCAGGCGATCGCTGTAGCCTTACCGCGTCTTGTCTCCTTAATGGGGTGTCCTCTTTGAGGAGGGCGGCAAGCCGGCTGCGGGGAGCCGGCTCTGTCTTGGGCCGACTAGTTGGAGGCGTGGCCGCCTTCGGGCGTCTCTTTGCTCAAAGGGGCCCACCGTCTGTGGGCCACGCTGGCGGCCCGTCGTGGGTGATGCCAGGGTCAACGTGGCAACAGTGCCGCGCCGGACGGGTCGTGCCTAGCCCGTACGGCGCACCATGCCAGGCATGCTCCGGGATTCGGGGGTGGCAGGCTTTACTGTAGCCACGCCCCGTCGCACTGCCGTTAGGTGGGTGCAAACTTTGTGGGTACGGTCTTGACCGCTTTATGGGGAGCCGGCTTCTTGGAGTCGGCCTTCTCATGGCCGGCTTCTTGGAGTCGGCCTTCTCATGAGGGCTAAAGTCGGACCGCCTTCCGAAAGCCGGCCTGGGTTGCAGCCAGCTAGGGGAAGGCGGCCCCATGTCTTGGATTCTTGAGAGCCGGGCAGGCTCGTAACTTTTTCAGAAGGGCCAGGGGAAGCCGGCTAGGCTACCCATGGCTATTTACTCCGACAGTAGTCCCCGAAGCTGATCGAGCTCCGAGGTGAGCAGGGGGACGAGAAGCTTGGTCAGCTTCCCATCCTGAAGAGCCGGCTTAGCGGGTGTACGCCGACTTCAGAGAGCCCCGCGTTTTGTAGGCGAGAGGAGGGGGGGGGGCAACCCGCGTGCCGACTACGGGCCCTCCCGTGGCCACGTGGCGGCGAGATCCTGCGAGCGCACGCGCGCGACGGGACGCCGCCGCAGGCCCGGGCCCGCCACTCGCGAGCCTTGGTCCGGGCGCGGATCTTCCGTGGCCCACAGGGGCCGCTCGCCTTCTCGAGGCAGTTTTGTTTCGCCGTTAAGGCTCGATAATCGCGGGACGTGGGGAGTGGGCACGATCGATCCCCACGCTTCCCCACGCCGCGCCTCCTCGGCTCCGCCATGTGAGCCTATAAGTAGGGGGAGGAGGGAGAGCGACAGAGGTTCGCACGCTCCCTCCCGCTCCGCCCCTCCTAACCCTCGTCTTCTTCCTCTCGCTGCCGTCGCAGCTTCCCGTCTCAGCGCCGTCGCGTCTCTACACCGCCTCGCTCCCATGGCGTTGTCAAGCTCGTGGGACGGCTCCAACGTCCATGAAGACCACGTGGAGTTCCTTCGCCGGACCCGGCGCCTGCCCGGCGCCGACCGCGTACAGGTCCGCCTGGCGCCCGCGAAGGAGATCTCGCCAGCGCCGGAGGAGGGCGAGCGGGTCGTCTTCCGCTCGCACTGCCTGCGCGGCTTCGGCCTTCCGGCGAGCGGGTTTCTGCGCTCTTTCCTGGAGTTCTACAACCTCCAGCCGCATCACCTTACGCCCAATGCGGTGATGCTGCTGTCGGCCTTCGTCTCCCTCTGCGAAGGCTTCTTGGGGCTGCTCCCCACGCTGGAGCTCTGGGGAGAGTTCTTCCAGAGCAAGCTCGGCACAGTCGTCGCCGGCGTGCCCGCCCCCTGCGGAGCCTTCATCGCCATGAGGAGGGCGAGCGAGAACAACCCATTCCCGCCCATCCCCCTGATCCAGTCGGTGAAGGTCTGGCAGAGATCTTATTTCTATGTGAAGAACATCGCCGAGCAAGGAGACTACATCAACCTGCCGGCTTACGTAGCCGGCCCGCCGGCTGGGAGGCAGCCCTCGTGGAGCTTCCGGTCCCGGTCATTGTCTCCGGCCGGGAACGCCGCCATCTCCCGGCTTCGGGTGATGATTCAGTCGGAAGGCTTGCGCGGGGCCGACTTGGTGGCCGCCTTCGTGGAGCGCCGGATCCTTCCTCTCCAAAGCCGGCCCCATATGATGTGTCAGATGAGCGGCCGCTTCGACCCAAGCCAGCTGAGCACATGGCAAATGCCCCACGCGGAGGTGGCGCTCATGGTTAACTACATCGCCAACTGCAAGCTCGCCGGGGACTGGCAATACGGCAAGGTGCCGTATTCTCGCGCCAATCCTCCGCCCGTGGTAAGCTTCTCTCTCTATCTTCTTTTTGTCGTCGGCCGGCTTCATGACGGCCGGCTTCTGACTAGTCGGTTCTTTTGAGCAGAACCCTCTTCTTGCGCCGCCGGCTGGGGCGGCGGGAATCGAACGCCAGTATGCCCCCGACCGCATGGTGGACGACGTTGACGACCCGGACTTGGGGGCGGCCGCCATGGAAGACCCCGTGGTGGGGGACAGCGCCGAGCCCAGAGGCTCAAGGTTCACCGCGAGCTTCGAGGACTGGCCGGACGATTTCGAAGCCAAAGTTGCTCCGCGTCGCCAGCCGGCGGCCGACCATCAGGGCGCGGGCTCGTCTACCGTGCCGACTGCCGGCGGCGGCGCACAGAAGCGCCGGGCCGCTTCAGGCCTCTTCGGCAGTCGGCCGAAGAAGTCCAAAGCCTCCGCCGCGGCGACCAAGCGAGACGAGGCGGCTGCGAAAGCGGCCCGCTTCCGCAAGGAGGTGAAGCAGCCTACGGCGGTCTCAGCGTAAGTCTTCGATTGCCTTGACGCATGCTTGTCATCGTTCTCTTTCTCTTCAAATATTCTTCTTAGCTTTTTCTCGCTTGCCGGACAGGGCGCCGCTTTCCCTTGAGCGGGGTCCGGGCGGCTCCGTCGTGGGGCCGGCTGGAGGGTCTTCGAGCTCCCGCCGCGTGGACCCCCGCGCCGATCTCAGGGAGATCACAGAGCGGAATGCCCGCAAAGCGCGAGAGGAGCGCGAGGCGGCGGAGAAGGCGGCCGCCCAGGCGGCGAGGGAGTAGGCCGACGCGGCGGCCAAGGCCCAGACGGAGGCGGCTACCGCGGAGACGGAGGCGGAAAGCTCGCGCAACCAGCCTCCGCTGCTCGCCATTCCTCTCCGAGCTGTAGCCCCCGACACCCCATCGCCCTTGGCGGAGGAGATCGTCCAAGACCCGCCGCTGTTGGAGAGGGGGGAGGACCCCGTGGCCTTTGCGGGGAGAGCGCCGCCAGCGGCGCCAACCAGAGCGGGCCAAGGCGGCCAACCGTCAGCGACGCCAGAGGGGCCGGCCGGAGGTGAGCCGGAGAACAGAGCCGACCTTGAGGTGCAGCAGGCGGCGAGCCGGTGCGTAGGGGGAGGCGCCGCTCCGCCGGAGTTGCGCCGAGTTGCGGGCGCAGGCCAGCCGGCGGAAGATCTGGAGGCAGCCAGCACTGCCATGTCCGAGTGGACTCCCAGCGGGGGGACTGGCGAGCTGGATGCGGCGGCTCAAGGGGTCCGGAGCCGGCTACAAGCTCAGGCCGCCCTGCTGCAACAGCTCAACCAAGAGTTCTTGTCAACGCGAGCCACTATCCGGGTGAGTCCTTTGTTCTTGGCTGCTTTGCTTTCTTAATTTCTTCCGTGGGGGCGCGTCAGTGCACCCACTGGGTGTAGTCCCCGAGATTCGGGCCGACTGCTGCGCAGTCGGGTCGGATCTTTCTCGACGGCTATCTTACTTTGCTTTTTTCTGAACTTTCAGGAATACCACAACCTTCGTGCTGCCGCCTTCAACTCCCAGGCTCGGGAGCTGAGCCGGAGGACCGACGACCTGGCCGACAGCCGAAGTAAGTACTCAAACTTGTCTGTCTCCTGTGGGGGCGCGTCAGCGCACCCACTAGGTGTAGTCCCCGAGATTCGGGCCGACTGCTGCGCAGTCGGGTCGGATCTTTCTTGACGACTCTTTTCTTATTGGTTTTTCTTTTTCCTTGTCTTCAGGGGCCAACGCCGACTTGAGGAAGGAGCTCGGCGAAGCGAAGGCCGCCCTTCACACCAAGGAGGCCGAGTGCGCTTCCTTGGTCCAGGAACGGGATCGCCTAGCCAAGAAGCTGGCCGACCAAGAGGAGAGCCACAAAGCGGCCCTGCAGGCGGCGCAGGAAAGTGAAGCCGCCTTGATGGCGGAGTATGAGATGGAGGCGGCGAGCTGGTCTGAGACCCGGCGAGCCCTGGACGAAGGCTTCGGCCGGATCGAGGACTTGATCGACGGTAAGTTGCCTTCCTCGGCCCTCCCCTGCCCCTTGCCGCTTGGGTTTTTTGACTTATCTTGAGCTGCTGCTTGTTTTTGGTGCAGACTACTTCCCCGGCTACTCCGCCTTCGCCGCCCAAAGCATTGAGGCCCATCGCGAGGCGCGTCGTCAGGCGGGGGCCAACATCGCGCCCAACGCGAACCGGACACTTGAGGAGCAGCTCCTGGCTATCCAGGCGCGGTTGCAGCCGGCTCATCGGATGCTTCGCCGGCTCCAACGTGCCGGGGCGCAAGTGTTGGCCGCCCTCTGGCCCGGCGAGACGATCCCCCGCACCCCAAGCCGAACTGCCGACTGGCTGGAGGTCGCGGTTGGTCGCTTTGAGGCTTGGAAGGCGTCGGCGGCCCGCCTCGGAGCCGGGCGGGCGTTGGAGTTCATTCGGGCTTGGTACCCAGGGCTGAGCCTGGACCAGCTGCGCACTTGGCGGATGGGGGCCGACACGGAGCTGGAGGAGGTGAGGCCGGCTATCGCCCAGCGAGCTTCGACGATCGCCGAGTGCACCGACATCAGCGTTTTCGCACCCGAAATCGATGATGACGGTGTTGCTCAGCCGGAGGAGTGGTTCGGGCTGAACCCGGCGGTGGGCGAGGACTCGGCGAAGGAGATTGCCTCCAGCGACGAGGGCGAAGAAGACGAAGACGAGGACGGCGAAGACGCCGAGCCGGCTGGTGGAACAACCAGCCGACCTCAGGCCGACCGTGCCTCCAGCAACGAGGCGCGTGGAAGCGCACCCTCTGCGGGAGGCGGCGACCAAGCCGAAGTTCGTCAGCCGGCCGCTCCTTCAGCCGGCACGACCGTCTCCGCCAACCAGTCTGGCTCGTCGACCGCTCCGCCATCTTGACCTGCTGTCTTTATCTTTCCTGCTTTGTTGTCTTTGAACAATCTTTGTTAAGTTTTCGCAGTTCCACCCACTGGGGGTGTATCCAAACTATGTTGAATGCTGGCCTCTTGGAGGTCTTTTTATGTAAATATTATCATGTGCATGTTTGGTTTCCATTCGCGTATGCTTTTTTATCCTTAGGCTTTTTCCTTTGCCGCCTTCCCTCTTTGGGGAGGCAAGTACTTGAGCTTTCTTGGATTAAAGTGAAGTGAATGGAAACCGGCCGGCCGGCTACTCTGGTAGCCAGTCGGCGGTGTGAGAAAAACCGGCTTTTGTTACATTAGTCCATTAGTCCCTAGCCGTTTTTCGTGTGGGCGCCCGTTCCTACCTTTAACTCTTGCCAGCCAGACAGCCGATTCTTCGAACTGCGACTTTTGGCAAGAGAAGGCTTGAGAGCCGGCACACTACTTGTCTGACTGCGGGTAGGACTTCTAACATAACTCCAGTCGGCCAGTCCCCGAGCCGACTAGTCGAACTCGGTGCCGGACGGAATAAGTAAATGATACGACAAGGTCATAAACATGATACTTTTCATTCATAGATAAGGCATGGCAGTCCCCGAGCCCTCCTCGGGGAGCCTATTGTTTTGTACTTAATACAAAAGTTAGCGCGGTACATACTGCATTTCAACTGTAAAATCTTCGGAGGAGGTTGGCGTTCCATGGTCATTCCGACTCCTTGCCGGAGTCGTCTCTCTTGCGCGCCTTCGGCTTCTGTGCATCGATCAGGTAGTAGGAGTCGTTGCCTAGAGCTCTGCTGATGACGAAGGGGCCTTCCCAAGGGGCTGAGAGCTTGTGCTGGCTGGCTATTCGCTGGATCAGCCGGAGCACAAGGTCGCCCTCTTGGAAAGATCTTGGCCTGACCTTCCGGCTGTGGTAGCGGCGCAAACCCTGCTGGTAGATTGCAGACCGGCTGAGGGCTAACAGCCGACTTTCTTCCAGCAGGTCGACGCCGTCTTCTTGTGCTTCCTTGGCCTCCGCTTCCGTGTACATGGTTACTAGAGGCGAGTCGAATTCGATGTCAGTTGGGATGACCGCCTCAGCACCATACACAAGGAAGAAAGGGGTGAAGCCGGTTGACTTGTTTGGTGTAGTGCGCAGACTCCAGAGGACAGCCGGCAGCTCATCGAGCCAACAGCCGGCTGAGCGCTCCAGAGGTACGACCAGTCGAGGCTTGATACCGGAGAGGATGAGGCCATTGGCTCGCTCGACCTGGCCGTTTGACTGCGGGTGGGCGACGGATGCTAAGTCCAGCCGGATACCTTGGGCTGCGCAAAAACGTGCCAAGGCTCCTTTGGCAAAATTCGTGCCATTGTCGGTGATGATGCTGTGCGGCACGCCGTACCGAGTTGTTATGTCTGCGATGAACGTCACGGCAGTCGGCCCATTCAGCTTCTTGATCGGCTTTGCCTCAATCCACTTGGTGAATTTGTCCACGGCGATGAGCAAATGCGTCATGCCGCCGCGCGCCGTCTTGAATGGGCCCACCATGTCCAGTCCCCAAACGGCGAAGGGCCAAGTGAGTGGAATGGTTTTGAGTGCCGAAGCCGGCATGTGTTGCTTGGAGCTGAAGAGTTGGCACCCCTTGCAATGTTTAACTAATTCTTTTTGCATCATCCAAAGCAGTCGGCCAGAAGAAACCATGGCGGAAGGCTTTGGCGACAAGTGATCTTGAGGCCACATGGTGGCCGCATTCTCCTTGGTGAATGTCTTTGAGGATTGCAATGCCTTTCTCTTGCTCGACGCACCATTGGAGGACTCCAGTGACACTGCGCTTGACGAGCTCTCTGTTGACGATCGTGTATGCTCCGGCTTGACGTTGGACTTGTCTTGCTTCTGTTTCATCAGCCGGCAGGTCTTGGTTTACTAGGAAGTTGAGGATGGACTGAGCCCATGATGGAGCCGCGACTTCTTCTACTGCCAAAGTGGCTACTGCCACCAGGGTGGGCGGGCTGGGCGGTGAGGTGTTGGAGTCGGCCTCCGGCTGCAGTGCTGGTGCAGTCCCCGGGCCGGCTACCGCAGTCCCCGAGCCGGTCATGGAAGTCCACGAGCCGGCCGCCAAAGTCCCCGAGCCGGCTGCCGAAGTCCCCGAGCCGGCTGCCGAAGTCGCCGGGCCGGCTACGGGGGTCTTGGGGTCGCCTACTCGGTTCTTCGAGCCGGACTCGGCCGCATCGGGGTTAGGCGGCACGAAGATGGAACCGGACTCTGGAGACGGCTTGATAGACGGCTTGAGGAGGCGTTGGAGAGCGACGCCGGCTGAAATTGCTTGCCGAGTGGAGCCTATTCGAGCCAGGGCATCGGCTGGCTCGTTGTCGGCTCGCGGTACGTGGAGGAACTCGCATCCTTCAAAGTATCCGCTGAGTTGTTGGACCAGGAAGCGGTAGCTCGCCATATTCGCGTCCTTGGTGTCCCAGTCGCCGGATGATTGCTGGACTACCAGGTCCGAGTCGCCATAACATAGGATCCAACGAATGCCAAGTTCTTTGGCAAGCCGGAGCCCATGTATGAGCGCCTCGTACTCGGCCACATTGTTGGAGGCGGCAAAGTGGATCTGGAGCATGTATCTGAGCTTGTCGCCTTTCGGAGAGGTAAGGACGACGCCGGCTCCCAAGCCAGTGCGCATCTTGGACCCGTCGAAGTGCATGCGCCAATGGGTGGAGTCGGGAGCCGGCGGCAGGTACTGGGCCTCGGCCCAGTCGACGAGGAAGTCGGCCAGTGCTTGGGACTTGATGGAAGTGCGGGGCTGGTAGAAGATCGTGTACGGGGCCAGCTCGATGGCCCATTTCGCCACCCGGCCGGATGCGTCCCGGCTGCCTATGATCTCGGCTAGCGGGGCAGTGCATACGACCGTGACGGGATGCTCTTGAAAGTAGGGCTTCAGCTTCTTGGTGGTGAAGTACACGCCATAACACATCTTTTGGTAGTGCGGGTAGTTCTGCTTTGAAGCAGACCGCACCTCGCTCAAATAATACACCGTCCTCTGGACCGGCTGGGCTCGGCCTTCTTCTGGGCGCTGGACTACGATGACGGTGCTGACCACCCGGCTGGTTGCAGCGATGTAGAGGAGCATGGGCTCTTTCTCAGTCGGCGCCGCGAGGACAGGCGGCGTGGCCAGCATTTTCTTCAGCTCGTGAAAAGCTTGGTCGGCCTGGTCATTCCACTCGAAGTGAGTGCTCTTCTTCATGAGGCGGTAGAGAGGGAGAGCTTTCTCTTCGAGCCGGCTGATGAAGCGGTTCAAGGAGGCTAAGCACCCGGTGAACTTCTGAATGTCTCGAAGCTTGGTGGGGATTGCCATTCTCTCGATGGCCTTGATCTTCACCGGGTTGCATTCGATGCCGCGTTCGGAGACCAGGAAGCCTAGGAGCTGGCCGGCTGGCACTCCGAACACGCATTTCTCGGGGTTGAGCTTGATTTGGAACCGGCGTAAGTTCTCAAACGTTTCCTTGAGGTCTCCCAGCAAGGTGCCGCGCTTCTCCGTCTTCACCACGATGTCGTCCACGTATACGTGAGCGTTTCTGCCGAGTTGCTTGAGGAGGCACTTCTGCATGCAACGCTGAAAAGTGGCACCGGCATTTCTCAAGCCGAATGTCATAGTCAGGTAGCAGAAGGCTCCAAATGGCATGATGAAGGCGGTCTTCAGGCGGTCGTCTGGGTCTAGCTTTATCTGATGATATCCGGAGTAAGCATCCAAAAAACTCAACAGCTCGCATCCGGCTGTGGAGTCTATCACTTGGTCAATCCTTGGCAGGGCAAAAGGATCTTTGAGGCAGGCCTTGTTGAGGCTCGTGTAGTCTATACACATGCGCCACTTGTTGTTCTTCTTTAGCACAAGGACCGGGTTGGCAAGCCACTCTGGAAAGAAAACTTCCATGATGAAGCCGGCCGCCAAGAGCCGGGCTATCTCCTCCCCTACAATCCTGCGCTTCTCCTCCGACAATCGGCGAAGGGGTTGTCTGACTGGCTTTGCGTCTTCTCGAACGTGTAGTTTGTGCTCGGCGAATTTCCTCGGAACACCCGGCATGTCCTTGGGGGACCATGCAAAGATGTCCCGATTCTCACGGAGGAAATCGGCGAGCTCGCCTTCCTATTTGCTGTTCAGGTTTGCCCCGATGACGGCAAACCTCTCTGGATGCTCGGGGTCAAGAGGTATCTTCTTCGTCTCCTTGGCCGGCTGGAAAGATCCTTGAGCGTCATGCTCCTTGGGGGTCGGGGGACACGGCTGACTGTTTGCCGGCTATGGCCACGACTCGGTCCAACATCTTCTTCTCTTCGGCTATTACAAGGGACTCGGCTAGCCGGCTGCTGGCTGCTGCGCACTCAGAGGACTTCTTGTAATCGCCGACTATGGTGATGACACCTTTGGTGCTTGGTATCTTCATCTTGAGGTATGCATAGTGGGGAACTGCCATGAATTTGGCCAAGGCAGGTCGGCCAAGCAATGCATGGTAAGGGCTCTCCAGGTCCACCACTTCAAACCAGATCGCTTCTTGGCGGAAATGCTCCTTGTCCCCAAAAAGCACATCGATCTTGATTTTGCCAATGGGGGCGCAGGATAAGCCCGGTACGATGCCATGAAACACTGTCCGAGTAGGCGTGAGCTGCTTCGTCTTGACGTTCAGCTTTTCCAGGGTGTCACGGTACAGGATGTTGATGCTGGTCCCGCCGTCTATCAACACACGGGAGAAGCGGGCGGCGCGTCTGTCCGTTGCAAGGGTGGCTTCCAGGACCAAAGCATAAGAGCCGGGAGACGGCATCACCTCCGGATGGTCGGCCCGGCTCCAGCTGACGGGCTTTTCTGACCAATGCATGTGTCCAGCGGGGTTGGCAGCGACCACGCTAACTTCCTGGCGCTCTTGGCGCTTGCTGCGCCGGTCTTCGGGCTGGCTTGTAAAGACGATGTAGGTGGCTTGCTTGTCAGGGAACTCGTCATGCACGGCTCCGACTGCGGGCCGAGCGGCCGGAGGCGGCGGGCCGGTAGGCGGAGGCGGCAAGAGACCCTCGCCCTTCGAGATTCGGGTGAGACAATGGCACTTCTGGGTCGTGTGGTTGGACGGCTTCGCGCTACTGTGGAACTTGCAAGGGGCGTCGAGAGTTTGCTCGTAGGAGAAAGCGGGCTGCCAAGCCGGCCTGCCGCCCTTGGTCTTCTTGGGCGCCGGTCGCTCTTCAGGCGGCGCGTCTTCGACTGTTGCCACCTGCCGACTGGCGGGAGGCGGCGCGGGGCCCTTGCGCTTGTGGTCGTTCGAGTGAGGGAGTCGGCCGGAGTCCCCAGCCGGCGTCTTGGGCGCCGGGTTGAGTACCTTTCCGGACGCGTCTACCCGAAGCTCGGTCTTCATCGAGGAGTCAGCGGTGGCGTACTTGTCCGCTATGTCCAGAAGCTCGTCGAGGGTAGCCGGCTCGTCGCAGAGGAGCTTGTGCTTGAGGAGGGTGCCTTCTCGGCATCCGGCCGTGAAGTATTCTATGGCTTGCACCTCGTGCACCCCTTCACAGGAATTGCGGAGCTCGGCCCACCGCGTGAGGTAATCGCGAGTGGACTCGGCAGGGCCTTGTACGCACAAGGAGAGCTGTCTGGGCTTGGGAGCCCGCTTGTAGGTGCTGGTGAAGTTGCGGATGAAAGCTTCTGTGAAATCTAGCCAACTGTTGATGCTACGCGGCTTGAGGCTGTTGAGCCAGGTCCGCGCCGTGCCTTGCAGCATGAGGGGTACGTACTTCACGGCAACGCGCCGGTTGCCATTGGCTATGCTAACCGCCGTGGAGTAGTCGATCAACCAATCTTCTGGCTTCACGGAGCCGTTGTACTTGGGAGTGTCTCTTGGGAGTGAGAACCCTTTGGTAAAGGGCTCGTCGCGGATGCGGGGGCCGAAACAAGGCGGGCCGACATCGTCTTCTTCTTCTAATGCCAGGGATCGCGCCAGGCGGTCGATCCGATGGCGGGCGTCGTTCTCGCCGATTCCTTCGCGGCGGCCTAGCCGGCCGCTGAGAGTCAGGTGCGCCACTGGTGGCGAGGCGGGATATCTCCCTCCATGGGGCGGAGGCGGAGGCGGGTCGCCCCGCCATTCCATGGCTCGGGGATGACCGTCCGCGTCTCGCTCGATGGAGATCCGGGTCCGGCTGCGGCTGTCAGCCGGCTCCTTCTCGCGTCGTGCGCGGGTGTTGCTCGTAGTCGGCGTCCGGGACGTCGCGCCGTGCTCTTGGCGCGGGGGAGGGCTTTCCGCGCGGGCGTCGGCCTCGTGTCGCTGCGTGGCTGCGTCAATCAATTGCTGGATGCGCCGGGTCATGTGGGGGAGGTCTTCGGCCTCCAAGCCGTTCAACTCGTCTACGGCCGCCTGGGCGGCACGCAAGTTCTCGAGCGGCGTGGCATAGACCGGGCGGTCGACTCCCAGTGTGTCGGCGATGACGGCGCCGCGTTGCTTGACAAGGCCGGCCTGGCTAGGCCCGCCCGGGGCCGGCGTGCCGAAGGCGACGCGGTCAGCTTCGTGCTGGAAGGCCTCAGTGAGGCGTCTTACGGAGGCCAGCCTCCGGCCCTCTGCGAGGAGGGCGAGGCGGCGTGCTTCCAGTGCTTCATCGTCGGCATTAGCCGGGAGGGGAGCGGACAAGTCGTGGGCCGCCGCGCGCGAGGCGCCGTGGGCGCTCTCGTCGGCCAGGCCGCCGTGGCCGACAACCATCACTTCGGCGGTGACAGCATCGCAGCCGTCGGCTCGAGGAAGCGGGTCGTTGTAGATCGCGACGTTGGTGGGGAAGGTGTCGTAGGAGGCCGTGTCGGAGTCGACAGGCATCGGGTCGGTGGAGCCAACCGACTCCAGGTCCGCAGCGGGCTCGCTCGAGACATGGAGCTGGCCGAGAAGGTTGGCGAGGTGGTCGGTGCCCGCATCGGAGGCGAGCTCGTCGGACATGAAGGTCTCGTCGGGGAGATCGGCGAGGCTGCTCGCCGCGCAGACGCTGGTGACGCCTTGCAGCGCATCGTGGCAAGCGCCATCGGGTGTGCCGGGCTGGCTACGCTCGCTGGGGAGGAAGAGGGTTCCCGTCCAGAACAGGTCTCCGGACGACGGTGCACCTGGCCCCACGGTGGGCGCCAAATGTCTGGTGGTAGGTGCGACATATGCCAACGGGTGGCTTATCATTGTGGGAACCAGTAAAACATCGCCGGTGCCTGGAAGCGGGATAAGGCGAAGACATGCACGCCGGCGGATCTTACCCAGCTTCGGGGCTCTCCGTGGAGATAACACCCCTACTGCTGCTCTGCGGGGTCTCCGCATGCTCACTAGATGAATCAAGTGGCTACACAACGCTCCTTGAGCTGTTTGGGGGGAGGAGGAAGAAGGGCACGGCTAGCCTGCTCCTACTCCCTGTGTGGTGTCTAGGACTAGCGGGGGGTCGAACCCTTTGCATGGGTGCTCTGGGGGGTTTATATAGGCCTACCCCCTGGGGGTACAATGGTAATCCGACTGGGCACGGGGCCCAGCCGTCTGTGACTGCGCTCGCCGGCTTCTGCACCGGCTGCTGGGGCCCGCCGACTGGTGGGTCCCACCGGCTGCCGGCCCCTTGGTCGACAGGCAGGCCCCACCGTCTAGGGCCTAGTCGGCGGCTGGTTACTGTGGCTCCATCTTGTTGACGTGAGCTTCATCGTGGTAAGCACGGCTACAGTACCGCCGCCTGTCAAGTGATCGCTGTAGCCTTACCGCGTCTTGTCTCCTTAATGGGGCGTCCTCTTCGAGGAGGGCGACAAGCCGGCTGCAGGGAGCCGGCTCTGTCTTGGGCCGACTAGTTGGAGGCGTGGCCGCCTTCGGGCGTCTCTCTGCTCAAAGGGGCCCACCGTCTGTGGGCCACGCTGGCGGCCCGTCGTGGGTGATGCTAGGGTCAACGTGGCAACAGTGCCACACCGGACGGGTCGTGCCTAGCCCGTACGGCGCACCATGCCAGGCGTGCTCCGGGATTCGGGGGTGGCAGGCTTTACTGTAGCCACGCCCCGTCGCACCGCCGTTAGGTGGGTGCAAACTTTGTGGGTACGGTCTTGACCGCTTTATGGGGAGCCAGCTTCTTGGAGTCGGCCTTCTCATGGCCGGCTTCTTGGAGTCGGCCTTCTCATGAGGGCTAAAGTCGGACCGCCTTCCGAAAGCCGGCCTGGGTTGCAGCCAGCTAGGGGAAGGCGGCCCCATGTCTTGGATTCTTGAGAGCCGGGCGGGCTCGTAACTTTTTCAGAAGGGCCAGGGGAAGCCGGCTAGGCTACCCATGGCTATTTACTCCGACAAATTGATAGAAAGAAAATAATCATGATGATACCCAAGACAATTATCATGTATATAGGCATGACGTCTGAGACAAGTAGACCAACTCCTACCTGCACCTACTACTATTACTCCACACATCGACCGCTATCGAGCATGCAGCTAGAGTATTAAGTTCATAAAGAATGGAGCAACACCTTAAGCAAGATGACATGATGTAGACAAAGTAAACTCACACACGAATAAACCCCATCTTTTTATCCTTAATGGCAACAATACAAATACCTGTCTTGTCCCCTTCTGGCACTGGGATATAGATCACCGCAAGATTGAACCCATTACAAAGCACCTCTCCCATTGCAAGAAAAATCAATCTAGTTGGTCAAACCAAATTAATAGATTGGAGAAAAAAAATACAAAGCTATAATGATCATTCATAAAAGAGTTCATAGAAGACTCAAATAATATTCATGGATAATCTGATCATAAACTCACAATTCATCGGATCCCAACAAACACACCGCAAAAAGTGATTACATCGAATAGAACTCCAAGAACATCGTGGAGAACATTGTATTGAAGATCAAAGAGAAAGAAGAAGTCATCTAGCTACTAGATATGGACCCGTAGGTCTGTGGTAAACTACTCACACATCAGCAGAAGGGTAGCAAGGTTGATGTAGAGCTCCTTCGTGGTTGGTTCCCCCTCCGACAGAGTACCGGAAAAGGCCTCTAAATGGGATCTCGCGAGAACAGAAGCTTGCGGTGGCGGAAAAAGTGTTTTGGGTGATTCTCTGTTGGTTTTCCAATTTTAGAGAATTTATAGAGGAAGAATTAGGTCAGACGCATGCTCATGGGCCCCACAAGCCACCAGGGCGCCTACCCCCTGGGCGTGCCCTGGTGCCTCATGGGCCACTCCTTCATCTTCCGGCCCTCTCCCGAACCTTCCAGGGTCTCTTATGTCTAGAAAAAATATCCAAAAAGTTTCGTGGCATTTGGACTTCGTTTGGTACTGATATTCTGGAAAACCAAAAGCAAGCAAAAAACAACAACTGGCACTTGGCACTAAGTTAATAGGTTAGTCCCAAAAAATTATATATATATATATATAATGACATATGTATGCATATAAAACATCCAATATTGATACTATAATAACATGGAACAATAATAAATTATAGATACATTGGAGACGTATCAAGCTTCTCTGTGCCCTTTGCCTTTTTCTTGGACCAACTCTTTTTGAACTTAGTCGATTTCTGCACCATCAACACTTGTTGCGTTCCTTTCTTAATATCCTAATTTGCCACCTTGAGAATCCCATGCAATTCAGTGAGCTTGTTATCCATGTTGTGCATATGATAGTTCGAGATGAATGTCACATAGCTAGCTGGAAGAGAACCCAGAACTGCATCAGTAGCCAGCTCATCCAAGAGTGGGAAGCCTAGACGATCCAAAGCTTGCACATATCTGATCATCTTGATCACATGCACGCTTAGTGGATCACCTTCCTTCAGCTTGCAATCCATCAAGGATCGCTAGACGTTGACCCTTTTGGTCCTAGACTATACCTGAAACATGTTCTTGAGACTCTCAATCATATCAAAAGCCCCAATATCTTTGAAATGCTGCCGCAAAGCGGGCTCCATACAAGCCAACATGAGGCAACTGATCTCGTTTGATTCATCAACGAGTTTCTGGTAGGCATTCTTGGCTGTGGCATTAGCATTATCGGCTGGTTCCTCTGGAAGTGGATCCTCTAGAACATGTTCCTTTTTATCGTGCTTGAGGACAATTCTCAAATTTCTATGCTAGGTGGTAAAGTTTGTTCCATTCATTTTATCCTTTTTCCAGAATTGTTTTCAATGCAATGTTGGTTTGAGCAGGTGGTGCCATTGATCTACAACAGAAAAATATGCAATCTCTAAGCAATGTGTTTATGTAGAGTAATTCAAGCCTTAAACAGAAATACTCCCACTAAAGTCGGCATCCCTCCCTAGACTCTCAGTGATTCAGGATCCGACTAGCACATGCGACTAGTGAGCTTTAGCTTCACTGCTAGCCAACATGCCTATCCGGTAAGCAACTCATTTCTAATCGTATCTCTATATGACTCCTAGCGGCTGGGTAGGTATCTCATACTCTGGCTCCCAACCTTCTTTGCCACAAGGCCCAAAACTGTTTTGATAGCCTTGTCAACTCAACCTGATGTAGTGCATGTCCGTGTCCGACACGAACCCTTCGGTTTAAGGACACCTAGTAACACCCCAATTTTATGAGCCCACTACTAGGCGTACTTGATGTGTGAAGGTGCAACATCTGGGATGTTAATTTGTTTGATATTAACGAGGTATCTTTCTACCATTTTAACATGCATAGAAACCAAGAAGGGCAACAATCACAAATAAACATATATTGTGAAATAGTATGGCTCCTTCATGGACGTCCTTCCATGGCGGCTCCAGCTCTGATGACCAGGTCGGCACTCCATATTGTTTGTCACGCCGGGATGCCAAAGCCTCGAACTTGATATCTGTCCTCGAAGTACTACAACTAGCAATGAATTTTACAGAGAATAACAAGTCAACACGCATGTCATTATACATTATAATGACAACACTTTGGCTCTTGTCGGCTGACAAATCATGACCCGTTGGCCATTTATAATTTACACACATGCATCACATACATATGAACCATACTATTCACATCAAACCTGCAAAACAAAGTTATGCATATAATCGCATTCTACTGGATTGAATGATCATGTACCAAATATACGATGCTACTCACACGGCGGTACCGCTAGCTGGTTAGCAGGCGGGGTTCGAAGGCCCTCATGGGTGAGGGCAACACCCGATGTTTTTAGAAATCACAGATGGAATCTGTACTCCAATCACGCCGAATTTCCTGATCTGACCGATCTCATCGATCACCGTGAATCCAATTTGGATTTACGTTTCATTGTTAACCTTGGTGGTGGAAACCGACCGGTAGGGGAGGTTGTGTCAGGACGTCATCGACTCTGATTGACAGAAAACATAGCTACAACGATCCCCATGTCCAATTGATCTCATCAACCATGCACATAGCCAATCTCATAATCGACAATAGATTTCATCTACTACCTCCACATATCCAATATGCATCCAATCTAAATCCAAATCCTATAGCACATGCTCTGATACCGCTCTTCGGCTCTACAGTTGGGTGCGTCGATTGCAAATTAAAATTTTCCTCCCCGTAGAACATCTAGGAACATGCTAGCAGAGATGGATCATAGATCATTACTAGTAGACGCGCAGTGCCGTGCAGCGGAAGTAGAGTTAGGGCAGCGCGTCCGTGGGGTTCGTCTCCTCCTCGCTCGATCTCCCTCAAATAGCCAGTAGTCGGATCCCATGAACAGGTTCGGCGGAGCGGCGCAAGTGCACCGCTTCTAACTGTATCCACGCGTGCAGGAGGAACATCGTGCAGCGGACTGTTAGGTCCGATCACACAACCAACGGCGAGTGGAGGTGGCTAGTTGCAATGCAAAACCCTAGTGAGGGCGCCCAAGCGATCAACTGAATTAGTGTGCCGCACCTCCACTATTTATAGGCATCCATCACAGGCTCAACACTTGGGCCCCGAATGGACCCTAAAGCCCAAAGTCCGTTTGACCTGGATCCAACTCCGAGTAGGATCAAATCTAACTTGTGGAGTCGTATCCAACCTCACAGGTTCCTTCCCTTAAGTGCACGACCCCTTAGGTTCAAGTCGTCTTGGTCGCACGTCAGATCACCTCCGACCTACTGGGCTGGTAGTGGCCACTAGCAAGGCGTGCCAACCACCAAGTAGACAATGAAACCGGTTGGCGAACTTGTACAACATGCCACACTTCTGTTCCCCTTTCCACACGATATATGTTGTTGGGCTCAAGGTGAGTATGTCATCCTTATGCTAGCCCGGCCTCTTTCCCATTTCAGTGATGCCGACCACAAACCAGATTATCTCATAATCCTTGTCGCATGGCCATGCTTATCTTGGTCAAATCACACGAGGGGCCCAGATTATATCTCTCTTGATCGGAGGGGCAAATACCATCTTGCTCGACCATGTCTCATGGCATGGGCCCGGACAAGCCCGAAACCTACATTTATAACCACCCAGTTATGAAGTAGCGTTTCGTCAGCCCAAAGCAGGTATGTTACCATCCTGAGTTCATGCGCCAACTCAGGTCCTAGGACATAGTATGTATGTTGTACTAGAGGCTCACAGATGACATATCGCTGCGTCTCATAGTTGGGTCTGTCCTACTCGGACCTTGTTGGGGATATAGCTACTGAGTTAACCCGCCCAGGAGGGGCCGGGTTATACACCTGGAGATTCATAGGACAAGGCCCAGGAAGGAGTTGAAGATGGCGGTTCATGATGATGACTTATGAAGAGCCCAAAGACCCACATGCGGCTTAAGGCTCGTAGGTGTAAACCGCCATATGTATGTGACTTGTGCTATAAGGTAGCTGTAATTAGGTCACCGAGCCAGATACGTTTGTAAGCCGGCCGTGACTCTGTAGGCCACCGGGCGTCAACCTGTTTATATAAAGGGACGACCCGGCGGCAAGTTAAGGACAACAGACAACAAGCCGAGAACTAGGTCAAGCGTATTTGCTCCCTGGTAATCGAGATCTAGCAATACCACTTCCAACTGGATTAGGCCTTTACCTTCACCGCGAGGGGCCGAACCAGTATAAAACCTCCGTCTCCTTTGTCCCGTTTAACCCCTTTAAGCTAACCTAGTGCGATGGCTCCACGACTAAGTCCTCACACTAGGACATCTGCCGTGACTAACCTACGACAGTTGGCGCCCACCGTGGGGCCAGCGCACGGTGGTTTTGAGTTCTTGAAGGGCAACTTCGAAGGGATCAAGGGATATGCCGTGGGTCGGATGACCAAGAGTCGTCGCGGCAAGCTCTACATCGACGATGCAGGATGGGGCCCCGAGGCCGGCTCAACTGAGTACGAGTACCGGGTCCCCTTCGATGGAATTCACGTCTTCATCGGCAAGATCGACGAACCGGGCCCTGAGCCGGACATCTGCACCGACATCATCGAGAAGGCTCAACGTGCGAGATCCGCCCGAGTTCAGCCCGCCATGAATCGTGCCTTCGTGGGATTCATCCATGGAGCGGAATCTGAGGATAGATCAGTATGTGGTTGTGAGACAGTTGTTTACTCTGATGGTGAGTCATCCACCGGTGAGACCGAGTCATTGTATCAACTATAGGACGGCTGGCTTGGGGGTTGTTCCGATGGCGACAGTATTCCGGACCCCTAGGAGCCGCCGAACCGGGTCGCAATCTTCATGGCCGGTACGCAGCCGGTACAACATTCTTCAACTGCAGCGGCACTAATCTCCGGGTCAGCAGCGGCGACGGCAGCCGGGGCAGGAGGCCCTGCGCGCCCGCCGGCTCAAGTCTTGTCCGACTTACTAGACACCTTGGCAACACCACTGACGATGGAGGTTAACCCGGATAACCGAGATCAGCATAACGCGGAGGTCGCAAAATTGCGAGATCAAATAGCCCAAGCTAAGGAAGACCTGGCGGCTGAAGACGCCAGGATGGATGCGGAGCGGGTTACATTGGATGCTCAGGCGCATCGGATTCAGTCGGAGGCTTACCGGCTCATGCTAGATCAGCGCTTCAAACGAAGTCATGAGGAGGAGGCATCAAACTCGTCTGCCTTCGGTCTACGAGGCAAGAAATCTTTTTAACACGCCAGGAGCGGGATCCAGTAACCCGCCAGTGGTAGACCGGGTTGAAGCGCCTGGGACGGGAACACCGGTTTAGCCGTGCACAACGGACCCGCCTCATCAGAACAATATCCCGCCGTAGCATATACCGACACCACCGGGTCATTACTCTAACCCTTTTGATAACATGATTGCTGCAGCGTCACGATTGGCAGCTCTCCCAGTCGAAGGGGAGTCTCCGACGACGGTTGAAACACGGAGGGCTAGAGAGCTCCTTCAGACAGCATTGGTTCAGCAGCAGGCTTATTCTTACAGTCGTGACAGGAT
The DNA here is from genome assembly GCF_003073215.2 of Triticum urartu. Lineage (NCBI taxonomy): Eukaryota > Viridiplantae > Streptophyta > Magnoliopsida > Poales > Poaceae > Triticum > Triticum urartu. The sequence continues at coordinate 455,016,972 of NC_053023.1, read as the reverse complement.
TCATTCCACCCCTTGCCCGAGCCGGAGTTACAACATGCATATCGATGAGCCGGCTGTGTCAAGCAGCGGGCGACACCGCAATCTGCCCCATGGACATAACCTGGCGGGTGATGGAGCTGATGCACAGAATGTAGTGGATCAAGGTAGGGCACGTCGGGAGGCCGAGCTGGTGACTCAGTATGCGGCCCGTCAACCTTCTCCAGTTCGCCTGACAACTTCGATGGAGCCAGGTGCAACCTTTAGGAATTTGGGTGTGCCGTGTTTAGTGCCGGCTTTACGTAATGAGCGTCTGCCCAAGGATATCAAGGGTCCTCGCAAGGTGCCTAACTATACAACCGACTTACCCCCTGAAGCATGGGTCAAGAGTTATGAGATGGCCATGGAATTGCTAGATGTTAGCGATGCTGCGTGTGCTAAATATTCCCCCCTGATGTTAGATGGAACGGCCCGCACTTGGTGGAAGGGGCTCCCTGCCAACTCCATTGGGTCATGGGCCGAGTTAAAGGCCCGGCTTATCTAGAATTTCAAAGATACGTGTAAGCAGCTTATGTCAATTGTGGATCTGGATGCCCGTGTCCAAGAAGAGCGTGAGTCAACAACCCATTGGGTGCGCCGTGTCTCGACCATCTTACATTCATCGGATCGCATCAATGCCGGTTCAGAAGTCATAATGTTGGAGAAGAATTATCGTTTTATGCCTCTTAAGCAGAAGTTAGGACGGCTCAAGCGCCACTGAAGTGACATGGGGGAACTGATGGCGGCTCTGGTTAAGTATGCTGACTATGATGGTACCAAGGACCCCGAGTCTGATGATGAAAAGCCGGGAAAGGGAAAGAAGAGTAGCAGCACCAGAGGGCAACAACATAACCCGGCATGCCATGGAAGCAACGGTAAGCGCAAAGCTGAGAAAGTTTGGACTTTGTGCACATAATAATGGTCAGCGTCGTAAGGGTAAACCGCCCCCATGGGTTGGAGGGTCAGGATTCAATCTTGAGCAGCTGCTAAATCAGCCCTGCCCAAGGCATGGTACACGAGAAAGACCGTCTGGCCACCTCTGGAAGGATTGCTTCATTATGAAGGAGTACAAAAATTCTAGTCTTTTTCAAGACAATCATGGGCCGGGTGGTGGCTCAGGATCTGGCTCTCATGGACCGGGTTGTGGCGTTGGCGGTTCTAGCTCTGGATTCCAAGGTAATCAAGGCAATCAAGGCAACCAGGGTAGTTATCATCAGCAGTCAGGTCAGGGGAATCAACAACAACAATCTGGGTATCAGAGTAACCCAAAGTAGTTGAACATCGGGCAATACCACGTCTTCACCAAAAGTTATGGAAACGGGATCAGAAGCTCCATAAAAGGGCGGTGAACGCCATTGAGCCGGCAGTTCCCCATTACTTGCGCTGGTCTGAGAAGCCCATTGTGTGGAGTCGGGAAGATCACCCGCCTCGGGTTGATAATCCGGGTCACTTGGCTTTGGTGGTCGCGCCTCAGGTCGGAGGATATAAGTTTACCAAGGTACTCATGGACGGAGGGAGCAACATCAATATCCTTTATTATGAAACCTTCTGTCACATGGGGTTGACAGATAAAAATGTTAAACCATCGAACACTGTTTCTCACGGCGTGGTGCCTGCTCAAGATGCCGGGTTACAAGAGGACCATCCTAGTGCATGGGAGCCGAAAGATAGCTTTGGAGTGCGAAGAAGGTGATGCAGCTTATGCTGAGTCGGTTTGTGCAATGGAGGAGTTAAAATTTTATAAGGACAATGTTGATCCGGCGGATATGACATCTTTGAAGAAGCCAACTACAGAGCATGATCCGATCTTGAAGTTTAAGTCGGCAGATGATACCAAGCTAGTTGATTTCGTTCCTGGCGATTCATCCAAGCAGTTTAGTATTAGTGCTAATCTGGACCCAAAATAGGAAGGCGCGCTCATCGAGTTCTTCCGTGAGAACCAGGACATCTTTGCATGGAAACCTTCTGACATGCCAGGTGTACCGAGGGAACTCGTTGAGCACACTCTTAATATTGATCCCAAGTTTAAACCGGTCAAGCAGTTTCTTCGTCGTTTTAATGAAGAAAGGCGCAAGGCCATTGGTGAAGAGGTGGCCCGGCTCTTGGCGGCTGGTTTTATTGTTGAAGTTTTCACCCTGAGTGGTTGGCTAACCCAGTGCTGGTACTTAAGAAGAACGACACTTGGCGCATGTGTGTGGATTACACGGATTTAAACAAGGCTTGTCCGGCTGATCCTTTTGCTCTCCCTCGTATTGATGAAATTATTGATGCTACGACGGGTTGTGAGTGTTTGAGTTTTTTGGATGCCTATTCTAGTTATCATCAGATCAAGATGGCAGTTAAGGACCAGGAGAAGACATCTTTCATTACTCCCTTTGGAGCCTTCTGCTATGTATCTATGCCTTTTGGGCTTAAGAGTGCTCAGGCGACTTACCAGCGATGTGTGCAGAATTGCCTTCATAATCAGATTGGGCACAATGTTCATGCTTATGTGGATGATATTATGGTGAATTCCAGAAAGAAAGAGACCTTGATAGACGACTTAAGGGAGACCTTTGATAATCTCTGCGGCTACAAGATGATGCTTAATCCGGCCAAGTGTGTTTTTGGTGTGCCAACAGGCAAGCTCTTGGGTTTTCTGGTTTCCAACAGAGGCATTGAAGCTAACCCGGAGAAGATCAAAGCTATCACTTCCCTGGCTAAGTTGGTGTGTGTCAATGACGTTCAGCATTTGGCGGGTCACATTGCGGCCTTAAGTAGGTTCATAAGCCGGTTGGGAGAGAAGGCTATCCCTATGTATCAGATGATGAAAAAGACAATTAATTTTGTTTGGAGTGATGCCGCTAATGCAGCACTTGAGGACTTGAAGAAGCAGCTGGCTGAGCCGCCTGTTCTTGCCGCTCCTATTGATAAGGAGCCATTGTTGTTATATGTGGCTGCTAATGCCCGGACTGTCAGTGTAGCTATCATGGTGGAACGGAAAGAGGCAGGCAAGGAATATCCGGTTCAAAGGCCGGTTTACTACATCAGTGATGTGCTTATTGAGTCTAAGCAGAGGTATCCGCACTGGCAGAAACTTGTGTATGGGGTGTTCATGGCCAGTCGAAAGCTTAAGCAATATTTTTTGGGTCATCCCATCACTGTGGTTAGTTCTGCTCTGTTAGGGGATATTATCCAGAACAGAGAAGCCACAGGTCGAATAGCCAAGTGGGCCATTGAACTTGGACCTCATGGTTTGAAATATATGCCTCACACGGCCATCAAGTCTCAAGCACTGGTGGATTTCATCAATGACTGGATAGAGCTGCAGATGCCTGAGGAAAAGCCAGATAACACGTATTGGACTATTCACTTTGATGGGTCCAGGCAATTGGAGGGCTCGGGTGCTGGAGTTGTGCTATCTTCCCCTCGAGGTGATAATTTTGTTATGTTCTCCGTTTGATGTTCCCTTGCACTAACAATGCAGCTGAATATGAGGCCTTGCTCCATGGTCTTTGGATGGCTAAGGAGATGAACTTAAGCCGGGTAAGGTGCTTTGGTGACTCAGATTTGGTAGCTCAACAAGTCTCTGGTACTTGGGATTCTAAGGATCCACTCATGGTGGCTTATCGACGAGAGGTGGATATTATTGCTGGCCACTTCAAGGGTTATCAACTTGAGCATGTTGATCGGAGAGAAAATGAAGTGGCTGATGCCTTAAGCCGGTTGGGTTCTCAACGTAAACCGGTGCTGCCTAATGTCTTTCTTGACGTCTTGCATAACCCGTCGGTCAAATTACCTACAGAGGAGGATTTGGTTATTCCTGACCCGGAAGCATAGTTGGTGGCAGCTCTTCATGTAATTCCTGATTGTACAGTTCCATATTTGGCTTATATGACCCGGGGCGAGTTACCCGAGGATGAAACTTTGGCCAGGCAAATAACCCGGCGGTCCAAGTCAATGACTATTGTCAATGGAGAGCTACATCATCGCAGTGTCACATGGGCATTTCAACATTGTGTTTCACCCGAAGAAGGTTGTGAGATTCTGCACGAAATTCATGAAGGAGATTGTGGACATCATGTTGGCTCTAAGTCTCTTATGGCCAAAGCTTTTCGTCATGGATTTTATTGGCTGACGGCTCACGCTGATGCTGAGGATCTGTTCAGTAAATGTGACGGATGTCAGAAATTTTCATGATGAACCCATGTGCCGGCTCAAGAATTGAGGATGGTTCCAATTACCTGGCCGTTTGCGGTATGGGGGCTTGATATGGTTGGACCTTTCAAAAGGTCCAAGGATAAGAAAACACACCTCCTGGTGGCAGTTGGCAAATTTACAAAGTGGTTGAGGTAGAGCCGGTCAGTAAATGCGAGGCGGCGACGGCGGTTCAATTCATTAAAAAGATGATTTTCCATTTTGGTTTTCCCCACAGTATCATAACTGATAATGGCACTAATCTATCCAAGGGTGCTATGAAAGAATTTTGTCAACATGAGCATATCCGGCTTGATGTATCATCAGTGGCTCATCCCCAGTCCAATGGTCAAGCCGAGAGGGCCAATCAAGAGATCCTGAGAGGCATCAAGCCCCGGCTTATGGTTCCCCTACAGAGGACGCCGGGTTGTTGGGTGGAGGAGTTAACTTCCTTTTTATGGAGCATTAATACCACCCCAACAGATCTACTGGTTACACACCTTTGTTCATGGTTTACGGAGCAGAGGCGGTTCTTCCTAGTGACATCCGTCATGACTCACCTCGTGTGGCGGCTTATGTTGAAGCTGACAACGAAAGAGCACATCAGGAAGCACATGACCTGTTAGATGAGGAGCGTGACATCGCGGCGGCTCATTCGGCAATTTACCATCAAGATCTGCATCGTAACCACAGCCGCCGGGTTAAAACTAGAACTTTTCAAGAAGGCAACCTAGTGCTACGACTTATCCAGGATCAGACTGATATGCACAAGCTATCCCCACCTTGGGAGGGACCCTTTGTGGTTAGCAAGAATCTGAACGATGGGTCATACTACCTTATCGATGTTTGAGACCACAAGGATTCACGCACGTCGAAGGAAGAGACCCGCCGGCCGTGGAATATCGCTCATCTTCGGCCTTACTACACCTGAGCCACTGGCTCTTCTGATGTACATATTTTGACAATGTATATATTATGATAAAAGTAATAAAGCTAGCATCCCTGCTAAAGCAGGGCCCCTGTCATTTTCTTTTTAAATAATGAGTCTTTTGTTACTTGGGGGCTTCCGACTTGTGGGCGAAGCTATGATTATCCTTTGAACTGGCTTAAACACCAATAAAAAAAGACTTGGGGGCTTGCTACCCAGGTTAAAGGGACCAAAGAGAGTCTATTGCAAAAGCACAACTCAAACATAGGTACCCATTGAGCACAACTCAAAAATATTGCTTGGGGGCTCTTTGTTCTAAAGGACAAGAGTTTTTATGACCCTTGTAATAGGCTTAAAAGCCAGGCTTGGAAGCCAGGTGTATTCACCTAAAAACCCGGGTTATCCTGCCATTTTAAGTCTGCCACTCCGCCCAGGTAATCCTGGAATGACCCGCCGTACTTTTGACAAGTCTATCTTATGCAGACCCTGAACTTGTCAAAGTTAAAACGACAATTGGTTATGTGAGGTCCGGCTTATAAGGTTTGCATGAAGGTTTAACTCAGTGGTTGTGCGGCCCTTGATTTTTTTAGGCCTGGCAGCCTATGAAAAGCCTTGTTTTTTCGTTTGTTTTTCTTCAACATATTTTTTGAGGTTTATCCAATGAGGCTTATAATACTTTCTAATTACAATTCATCGGTGTTTAATAACCCGGCCTGGCTTTCGACTATAAGTCTCCAGTATATGATAAGAAAATATCTGGTGTCTAATAACCCGGCCTGGCTTTCGACTATAAGTCATCAGTATATGATAAGAAAATATCCAATGTTTAATTACTTGGCCTGGCTTTGGACTATAAGTCGCCAGTATACGATAATATTAAATTACTTGGAAGCGTTATGCTCTCAGGTTTGGGAAATCACCTCTTCTGGTTTATGACATTATAAGCCGACAGTATTTGACAATTGAGAAAGAACATTATGTGTTCAATTTTTTAGGTTATCACCCTTATTGCATTGGTATGATATGCCCGCAACATAATCAAACATCAAAGGTATGATATGTTTGTTATGATTACATATGGTTATGGTTAAACCGACCCTGGTTATGAACTGTTTTAGTCACTAGTGGTTTATATTGGGCATTATGACCCATCCTGCGGTAAACCGCCAGGATATTTGTCATCTGTTTATATGCAGGAACAAATTTAAATTGCTAATACCACAAGAAGAAGTGGCAGATCTTAACTTGGTGGATCAATAGTGTCATACACAACAAAATATGTGAGATGGCATAGCAAATCAAGAGTTTAAGCTAGCCTATTACAAGGCACCTGATGGCCCAAAGTGTTCATCAAAGTTATCAGTACAGTAAAATATTCTAATAACTACACCGGCTTATGATTGTTGGCGGGTCGAAGCTTCAGGATCTTCTTGCACCTCCTCTTCATCCTCAACTCCTTGCTTACCCATTGGCTGGAAGTCAGGCGTAGCCTAGTTGATACCGGTCAACGCTCTAAACACAACCTCATCATCAATAAGATTGGAAGGATCAATGTTAGGGGCAAAGGTGTGCTTACGAATCAGAGGAATAAGATCTGTTGGCTCATGAACCGGAGCGCTAATCTTCTTGTTGTCGGCATCATAAGCCGCCTGATACGTGGATAAGCTGGTTTCATCAGCTAGTCTGCTTGCTAATGGATGCATAGCTCTTGCGATTTCTGCGAAGTCATCAGCACTGAAGACCGATCCATCCTCTTTCACACTGTGGCAGCCATTGGCCAGATCCTCCGGGTCAAGATCGGCCTGCCATGCTTTGGTCCGGCTTAAAGCAGTTAACGCACCAGCTCTAGCAGCTCCCCGCTTTAAGTCCTCAATTCTTCTGGGCACTACTGACAATTGATTCAACGTGTCTTGGATAAGTGTTGAAGGAGTCTTGTTATGCATTTTCGCAGCAATGGTTCGTTGTGCACTAATATATAGCTATTCCACAAGAGTGCAGACAGCTTTAAGCCAGATGCGCATATCTGAGCCCAACTTAGCGCTCCGAGAACCTGTATCAATAAAGTTATGGGTAAGCCGGAAGACGTTTTTCGTATGATTCATACAACATAAGATAGATATGTTCTTACCAAAGATGGCTGATGACATATTATAGATTTGTTGCTTGAAACCGGATAACTCATCAGTCACCGGTTTAAGCGCGGTTTCAGCAGCTTCTGCTCTCTTCAATAGAGCTGCCTTATCAGTTCCCTAGCTACTTTTCTCCGAGTTGAAGTTCTGTTTTAGCTGCTCAATAGTCTCCAATGCAGATTTCAGTTCTGACTTAGCCTTGGATCCTTCTTATTGCTGAGTTTTAATGTTGGCTTTAAGATCATTGAACTGTGAGTCTTTTTCAGCCAATTCAGCCCGTGATATGAGAACAAACAGACAAGTTATGATCATGCTTACTATTTACAGTCCCAAGCACAATACAAGTATTACTCTTGGCACTTGGGGGCTAATGCATATTGCTCTTTTTTAAGAATTTTTTTAAAGTCCCAAGCACAATGCAAGTATCATCCTTGGCACTTGGGGGCTAATGCATATTGCTTTGTTCTCAGCCATAATTATGACCCGCACAAGTAATGTCAGCCGATTTATTAAGATGATGGATTGGGTTGTTGCTTTTCTATAAGCGATAAGTATCGATGTAACATAGCTGCTAAACCGACCCTTGGTGGCTACGGATGCAATGTTTATCTCTACTATTCAGAAAGTCCCGGCTTAACATAAATTGTTAAACTGACCCTTGGGGGCTACATATGCAGAGTTGAAGTATTATTATCATCAGTCTGGCTGCTGAGTTTTATCTATGCAACTATTCAAGTTCACTGCACATTCTGCTCTATCATGTTCAGTAAACTTGGTGGCTAAGGGAAATATACTTATATGAAAGGGATTGCAATATTTACCTCATAACGTTCCTTCATCAAATTCACTAAGCCGGCTTCGAAGTCACGGCTAGTATATAGGCGTTTCAAGTAGCTAGAGTGGAGGTCTTGGGCACTGAAATGAGTGTAGCTTTCCAGGTCCACTTTCCACTTACCCTTATCTTCAACAGTAAGTTCTTCTTTTGCGTCGTGCCTGGATAAGGTAGTAGGACAACCCGGAGCTGTGAAACCATGGCCAGTAATGGTGACATCAGCATCTTTTTCATCCACCGGTTTAACAGGGCTGGTTATCTTGATAGGACTTGGCAGATTAGCATCAGACAGGTTATCATTCATTGAGTCAATATCAACATTATGATCCTGTGGTGGCAAATCGTCAACAATGTTGTCAATGATTGGCTGAGAAAGCTCTGGTTGTTGTTTCGGCTCAAGCGGATTGGAGTCATCAACCGGTTTATTTAACCTAGCCTTCTTACTGGGCTTATCTTGGGCCCTGAAAAGTAAACCACAAAGGAAAGTCAAGAGGATGATCAAATATGCAAGTTGGAATAGTTGGAAATAAACTTACCCAGGTACAGTCTTGAAAGCAGGAATCTCTGTTCCTGTTGATTCGCAAGAAGAGGAATGTGAAGTCCCCTGATAGTTCGAATCAGATGGGTTAAGAGGTTGTCAAAAATAACCCGCCTTGGGGTAAAGTATGTCAGAAAGATGTAGAGCCTCTGGACGGAGTTTGCGAAGTGGAGTGTTTGGTAAACAAGAAGAGGTGATCACATTGCCACTATGCCGGGTCGTGCGGCGAGCCTCATGTTGCTATTTGTTCAAAAGAAAGTTGGGATCCATGTAAGCTACAGGGTGAGAAAATCTTACTTTCCGGCTTGCTTGACGGGTTTTCTGTGTTGGCAGAGGTTCTGAGCCGGAGGAAAGAATAATTACCTCTGTGTCACCAACATGGCTCGCTTCTGCATCATCCTGATAATGATCATTGTCAATGAGATGTATGAAAAGGGAGCCAAGTGAATCAAGTTCTACCTCTGATTCATGATTATCGTCATCATCGTCAATATTTAACTCGGTGGACTCAGCGGTTTTCCTTTTGGCGGGCCTCTTGTTGACCTTGGTTTTCATACGATGTCGGAGTAATGGGCCACGGGTAGTCTAACCCGGGTCCCTGAACCTTTCAAGACAATAGGGGGCCGGCCGCGCCACACAAACGACCGGAATGAAGCGCCGCCTTCTGATGGCCGGCTGACCCATACGGCTGGCTGCTAGAAGACGGCCAAGCTCAAGAAGGCGGCACCGAGATGGGCTGACTCCTAGTAGGCGGCCTCCAGAGAGGCCGGCTCCTAGCAGGCGGCCCACGGCGTCCTCAAAGTCTGCACCCCCGTTAAGAAGACAAGACAGGATGTGGCTACAGCGTAGCCCATCTCCCCCATACCCAAGGCGAGGTACGGCCACAGTACCCCGTACAGGCGGGGATCTCTGCACGACGTGGTATTGTTGCCACTCCACCCTTGACGTCACTCCTAACAGGCGGAGCCCTGTTCCCACGACGGCTTGTCGGTACGGCCTGCAGGCGGGGGCCCCTACCGGGCGGCGAGAGCCCGGAAGACGGCGGAAGCCAGACCAGTCGGACCCAAGGGAGGCCGGCCTCTAGCAGGCGCCCCCTCCTCCCTCGAGGTCCGTGCGCCATTAAACAGATGAGACATGGCGTGGCTACAATGATCTCCCACCAGGCAGCGGGACTGTAGCCACGCTCCCCTGACCAAGTACGCGTCATTAGTGTTACGGCTACAGTAACCAGCAGCCGACAAGACCCGCGAGCGGCGAGAGCGGCTTGTCGGCTCCGTACTAGACCAACCGGCGGGGCCCACCAGGCGGTGGGCCCCGAAAGTCGGCGGAGAAGCCGGCGACCAGAGACACTGACAGCCGGGTCCTACACCCGGCAGGATTACCATTGTACCCCTGGGGGGGGGGTAGGCCTATATAAACCCCCCAGGGCACCCATGCAAAGGGTTCCGAACCTGTTAGACCTAGACTCATACCAGAGGAAGGAGAGAGCAAGCCTGCCTTCTTCTACCTCTGGCATATAGCTCAAGGAGCACGACTGTACACACTAGTGCTTTAGTGAGCATGCAGAGACCCTGCAGAGCAGGACTAGGGGTGTTATCTCCTAGGAGAGCCCCGAACCTGGGTAAAGTACGCCGGCGTTCGTGTCTACGCCTCATCCCGCTTCCGGGCACCGGCGACGTTCTACTCGCTCCCACCATGATAAGCCATCATTTGGCATATGTCGCACCCAACCCTAGACATTTGGCGCCCACCTTGGGGCGAGGTGCACCGTCGTCCGGAGACCTGCTCTGGACGGGAACCTTGTTCCTTCCTGGCGACCGCAGCCAGCCCGGCACGCCAGATGGTGTCTGTGCCAGCGCGTTGCATGACGTGGAGGTCGTCTATGCGGCAAGCTGCCTCGCTGATCTTGGTGGCAAGATTCGCCTCTCCGACGAGCCCGTATCTGACGCGGGCACAGGGGCCCCGGGAGCCGCCTCGTCAGCCTCCTCGACCAGCTCCACGTCGCCAGCGAGCCGGCTACGGACTTGGAGTCGGTTGGCTCCACCCACCCGATGCTTGTTGACTCCGACACGGCGTCGCTTGACGCGTTCCCCACCAACGTGGTGGTCTACGATGAACCGCTTCCTTGCGCGGACAGGGGCGGCATCACCGTCACGGAAGTGCTCGTCATCAGCCACGGCGAGAACTCTGGCGGAGGGGGCCAGGATCTGCTACAGGCGGCACTGCTAAACCTGGCCGCGCCTATACCCGAAGACACCGACGCCGAGATGCTGGAGGCGCGCCGCATCCAGCTCGTCGAGAGCGTTAACAGGCTGGCCAACATGAGACGCCTTTCGGAGGCCTATCAGCGTGAGATGGATCGCGTCATTGGCGGCACGCCGGCTCCTGGTGGGCCTAGACGCATTGGCACGATCAAGCAGCGCGGCGCGGCCATTGCCAGCATGTTCGGGGTGGATCGCCCCGTCTATGCCACGCCCGCAGAGAACATACGAGCAGCCCAAGCGGCTGCAGACGAGCTAGACACACTCAAGGGTGACGAGCGTCGCCACATGACAGAGCGCGTCCAGCAGCTCCTTGACGCGGCTGCCGAGCAGCAAGAGGCTGGCTCCCGCACTGAAGCGCGCAACCGGCGGAACGAGGACCCGCCTCCTCGCCGAGATCAAGGCGCGACATCTCGGACGCCGACTGGTGATGTTCGCGATAGAAGAGACAAGGAGCCGGCTGCCAGCCGCAGCCGGACTCGCATCACCATCGAGCGCGACCAAGACGGCCGCCCAAGAGCAGTGGAACGACCAGATGACTGTCCACCTCCCCCACCACGAAGAGAGAGGCACGTTTCCCCGCCGCCTGTTGACCACCCGACACTCGGCGACCGCCTTGGCCGCCGGGAAGGAGTCGGAGAAAACGATGCCCGCCACTGAATCGACCGCCTCAACCGATCCCTGGCGCTAGAAGAAGAAGACGCATTGGGTCCGCCTTGCTTTGGCCCCCGCATCCGAGATGAGCCCTTCCCCAAAGGGTTCACGCTCCCCAGAGATACGCCCAAATACACCGGCTCCGTGAAGCCAGAGGACTGGCTGGTCGACTACTCCACGACCATCAGCATAACAAACGACAACAAGCGAGTTGCCGTAAAGTATGTTCCACTCATGCTCCAGGGCACAACCCGGACATGGCTGAACAGTCTGAAGCCCCGCAGCATCAACAACTGGGTTGATTTCACCAAAGCGTTCATCCGCAACTTCACCAGCACGTACAAGCGGCCGCCCTAGCCCCGCCAGCTCTCCTTGTGCGTCCAAGGCCCCAACGAATCAACTCGCGACTACCTCATGTGTTGGGCCGAGCTGCGCAACTCTTGCGAGGGCGTGCACGAGGTGCAGGCCATCGAGTACTTCACCGCCGGGTGTCGAGAAGGCACCCTCCTCAAGCACCAGCTTCTCTGCGACGAGCCGACAACTCTCAATGAGTTACTGATCATAGCAGACAAATACGCCACGGCCGACTTCTCCATGAAGGCGGAGATTCAAGTTGACGCCTCTGGCAAGGTGGCTCCCCAGGCTCCCCGGACCCCGGCTGGTGACACTGGTCGGTGTCAGCAACAGAATGGCCATAAGCACAAGGCCGCGCAGCCGGTTTCCACGATCCGACAAGTGGCGATAGTTGAAGACCAGCAGCCGGAAGGGCAGCCTCCTCCCAAACGCCAGAAGGGTGGCAAGCCCAACTGGCTGCCCGCCTTCTCGTACGAGCAGACTCTAGATGCGCCCTGCAAGTTCCACAGTGGCGCGAAGCCGTCCAACCACACCACTCGGAAATGCCACTGGCTCACCAGGATCGCCAAGCGCGATGGACTCCAGCCTCCTCCGCCTGCTGGCCCGCCGCCTCCTCCTCCCCAGCAGCCGGCGGTCCGGCCAGTTGGCGCAATACAAGACGACTATCCTGAAGAGCATGGAGCTTATGTCATGTTCACCAGCGTGGCTGACGATAAGCACATCAGACGGCTGTGGCAACAAGAAGTAAACGCCGTGGCGTCAGAGACCCCCTAGTTCATGCATTGGTCCGAAAAAACCCATCAACTGGAGCAGAGTTGACCACCCGGAGGTGATGCCCTCCCCTGGTTCTTATGCCCTAGTCTTGGACCCCACCTTTGCAACAGAGAGGCGGGAAGCTCGCTTCTCCTGAGTTCTGATAGATGGCGGCAGTAGCATCAACATCCTGTACCGAGATACTATGGAAAAATTGGGAATCAAACAGAGACAGCTTCAGCCTAGTCGGACTGTGTTCCATGGCATAGTTCCTGGCCTTTCCTGCTCACCAATCGACAAGATTCAGATATATGTTCTCTTCGGAGACAAAGATCACTTTCGCCGAGAGCCAGTGTGGTTCGAAGTAGTGGACCTTGAGAGCCCTTATCATGCGCTGCTTGGCCGGCCTGCTCTGGCCAGGTTCATGGCGGTCCCCCACTACGCTTACCTCAAGATGAAGATGCCGAGCTCCAAGGGAATCCTGACCATAGCCGGGGACTACAATTAGTCATCCGCCTGTGCTGCAGACAGTAGCCGGCTAGCCGAGTCCCTCGTGATCGCGGTTGAGAAGCGGCTCCTGGACCGGGTTGTGGCGATGGCAGGCAAGCAGCCGGAAATGTCGCCCAACCCCAAGGAGTCGGAAGCTGAGGGCTCGTTCAAGCCGGCCAAAGAAACAAAGAAGATACCCTTGGACCCGGAGCACCCGAAGAGGCACACTGTCATAGGTGCAAACCTTGACGGCAAATAGGAAAGCGAGCTCGTCGATTTCCTCCATGAGAATCAGGACATCTTCGCATGGTCTCGCAAGGACATGCCGGGTGTTCCGACAGATTTCGCTGAGCACAAGCTACATGTCCGACCCGATGTCAAACCGGTCAGGCAGCCCTTGCGCCACCTGTCAGAAGAAAAGAGAAGAGTCGTTGGAGAAGAGATAGCCCGGCTTCTAGCCGCCGGCTTCATCATGGAAGTGTTCTTCCCAGAATGGTTAGCCAACCCAGTTCTTGTACTGAAGAAAAATAAGCACTGGCGCATGTGTATTGATTATACCAGCCTCAACAAAGCTTGCCCCAAAGATCCATTTTCCTTGCGAAGAATCGACCAAGTGATAGACTCCACAGCCGGATGTGAGCTGTTGAGCTTTTTGGATGCATACTCAGGGTATCATCAGATCAAGATGAACCCGGCCGACAGGCTGAAGACCGCCTTCATCACGCCATTCGGAGCCTTCTACTACCTAACCATGACATTCGGCTTGAGGAATGCCGGCGCCATGTTTCAGCGTTGCATGCAGAAGTGTCTCCTCAAGCAACTCGGCAGAAACGCCCACGTCTATGTGGACGATGTTGTGGTGAAGACGGAGAAGCGTGGCACGCTGCTAGAAGACCTCAAGGAGACCTTTGAGAATTTGCGCCGCTTTCAGATCAAGCTCAACCCGGAGAAATGTGTCTTTGGAGTACCAGCCGGCCAGCTCCTTGGCTTCCTGGTCTCAGAGCGCGGCATAGAGTGCAACCCCGTGAAGATCAAGGCCATTGAGAGGATGGAGGTACCCACCTGATTGCTGGATGTGCAAAAATTCACCGGCTGCTTGGCATCCATCAGCCGTTTCATCAGTCGGCTGGGCGAGAAGGCTCTTCCCCTGCATCAGCTTATGAAGAAGACCACTTTTTTTGAGTGGAACGACAAGGAGGATGAAGCTTTTCTCCAGCTCAAGAAGATGTTGACCACTCCGCTTGTCCTGGCGGCTCCGGTTGCTAAGGAGCCCATGCTCCTCTACATCGCCGCCACCAGCCGGGTGGTCAGCACAGTCATAGTTGTGGAGCGCAAGGAAGACGACAAAGCACTACCAGTCTAGAGGTCGGTGTATTACCTGAGTGAAGTATTGTCCGCCTCCGAGAAAAACTACCCCCACTACCAGAAGATGTGCTACGGCGTGCATTTCACTGCCAAGAAATTGAAGCCATATTTTCAAGAGCACCAATCACTGTTGTCTGCAGTGCTCCACTTGTCGAGATCATTGGAAGCCGAGATGCTTCGGGTCGAGTGGCCAAATGGGCCATAGATTTGGCCCCCTACACCATCTACTACCAGCCTCGCACCGCAATCAAGTCCCAAGCACTGGCCGACTTCCTCGTCGACTGGGCCGAGACCCAGTACCTGCCACCAGCGCCGGACTCCACCCATTGGCGGATGCACTTTGATGGTTCCAAGACGCACACCGGTCTGGGAGCCGGCATTGTCCTCACCTCTCCCAAAGGCGACAAGTTCAAATATGTATTGCAAATCCATTTTGCCGCCTCCAACAACGTAGCTGAATATGAAGCACTCATACACGGGCTCTGGCTTGCCAAAGAACTCGGCATTCACCGGATCCTGTGTTATGGTGATTCTGACTTGGTGATCCAGCAGTCGTCAGGCAACTAGAACGCCAAGGATGCAAATATGGCAAGATACCGCTTTCTCGTTCAGCAACTCAGTGGATACTTTAAAGGGTGCAAGTTCCACCATGTGCCACGAAACGACAATGAGCAAGACGATGCTTTGGCACGGATTGGCTCTACCCGACAAGCAATACCAGCCGGCGTCGCCCTGCAACGCCTCCTCAAACCGTCTGTCAAGCCGTCACCAGAGTCGGATTCCATTTTCGTGCCGGCTCCTCCTGAAGCAGTCAGATCCGACTTGAGGACCCCAGCAGCCGGCGCGGGGAATTCGGTAGGCGGCTCGGGGACTGCAGCAGTTGCACCTGGCCCAGGGACTTCAGAACCCGACCCGGGGACTGCGGCAGTCGGCCAGGGGACTTCATCGACCCAGCAAGCGGCAGCCGTCTCCAACCCGCCGCCTCCCGGCCCAACCACCCTCGTGCAAGTAGCAGTCCTAGCAGTCGAAGAAATAGCAGCACCTTCCTGGGCTCAGCCCATCGTCAACTTTCTGGTGAATAAAGAGCTGCCGACCGACGAGATCTCGGCCCGACAAGTGCAACGCCGGGCAGAAGCATACACCATCATCAACAGAGAACTTTTGAGGCGTAGTGTCACTGGCGTGTACCAGCGCTGCGTGGAGCCGAAGCAAGGCCAAGCAATCCTCAAAGACATCCACCAAGGCGAGTGCGGTCACCACCCGGCCTCAAGATCACTCGTTGCCAAAGCTTTCCGCCACGGTTTTTTCTGGCCGACTGCTCTAGAAGATGCCAAAGACTTGGTCTAGAGGTGTAAAGGGTGCCAGAAGTTCCGCTCCAAGCCACATCTGCCGGCTTCTGCACTCAAGACTATCCCCATCGCCTGGCCCTTTGCCGTTTGGGGGCTGGACATGGTGGGACCATTCAAGGCGACACGTGGCGGCATGACTCATCTGCTTGTCGCGGTGGACAAGTTCACCAAGTGGATAGAGGCAAAACCAATTAAGAAGTTGAATGGTCTGACTGCTGTGACTTTCATCTCCGACATCACCATCCGGTATGGCATACCACACAGCATCGTCACCGACAATGGCACAAACTTTGCCAAAGGCACCTTGACTCGTTTCTGCGCGACGCAGGGCATCCGACTGGACTTAGCATCCGTTTCCCATCCACAGTCAAACGGCCAAGTCGAGCGAGCAAACAACCTCATCTTGTCCGGCATCAAGCCCCGACTGGTCGAGCCTCTGGAGCGTTCGACCGGCTGTTGGCTCGACGAGCTGCCGGCCGTCCTCTGGAGTCTACACACAACTCCAAACAAGTCAATCAGCTTCACACCTTTCTTCCTCGTCTACGGTGCCAAGGCCGTCATCCCGATGGACATAGAATTCGACTCTCCCCGAGTCACCATGTACACCGAGGAGGAAGCAAAAGAAGCACGAGAAGACGGTGTCGATCTGCTGGAAGAGGGCCGGATGTTGGCACTCAGTCAGTCCACCATCTACCAGCAGAGCCTACGCCGATACTACAATCGGAAGGTCAAGCCAAGATCCTTCCAAGAGGGAGACCTTGTGCTTCGGCTGATCAAGCGAACAGTTGGCCAGCACAAGCTCTCGGAACCTTGGGAAGGCCCCTTCATCATCAGCAAGGTGTTGGGCAATGACTCCTACTACCTGATCGATGCTCAGAAGCCTCGAGCACGCAAAAGGGATGACTCCGGCAAGAAGACAGAGCGGCCGTGGAATGCAAACCTCCTTCGAAGGTTTTACAGTTGATGTAGTATGTACCACGCCAACTTCTGTATTAAGTACGGAGACTCCGGGTCCCCCGAGAAGAGCTCGGGGCTACCCTCTTTTATCTATATGATAAGTATTATGCCTATGAATGTGTTATTTCATTATTCCGCCTGGCACCGGGTTCGACTAGTCAGCCCGGGGGCTCGTCGCCTTGTACTATGCGGTGCTTCCTGCAACCGGACAAGTAGTGTGTTGACACCTAAGCCTCCTCCGGCCAGAAGCCGCAGCTCATAGAGCGACTGTCCGGTGGGCAGGAGTTAAAGGCAGAAAGGGTGTTCGCATGAAAAATAGTTAAGGACCCAAAGCATCCACATAGTCCAAGCCGGCTTCCCGCCTCACTGACCGACTGCTGAGCAGCCGGCCAACCGACTTCTACTTAACTTGCTAAAATGCTCTAATCGGCTAAGTACTTACCTTCCCAAAGCAGCCAAGTACTTGAACCGGCCGCAGTCCACAGAGCGGCTGTTTGGCTGGCAAGGCGGCAGCCTAGGGAAGGCGGCAAAGGAAAAAAGCCAAGGAGCAGAAAGCAAGGAAAGATAGAACTCGACAAAAATATTTACATATCAAAAGGCCCTTGGCCAGCATTCAACAGAAGTTTGAAATACACCCCGTGGGTGGAGTTGTACAAAGTTAACAAAGTTTGTCGAGACTGATAAGCTGGTAAAAACAAAAGATAAATTGGCAGCCTAGGGAGTAGCATATGGGTCCGGCGGAATGGTGGAGTCGGTAGTGCCGGTTGGTGGAGCGGCCGACTGGTCAGTCTTCGCTTGGTCGCCTTCAGCAGCAGTCGGCTCGCTCGTGCGTGGCTCGTTGTTGGAGGCACGGTCGAGCTGAGGCTGGCCGTCCGCTCCAACCTCTGGCGCTTCTTCGTCACTTTGCTAGTCCTCCTCGCCTTCTCCATCGTCGCCGGAATCAATCCCTTCGGCCGAGTCCTCGCCGTCCTCTGGGTCCAGCCCGAACCACTCCGGCGGCGCTTCAGCACCGTTCTCGGCCAGTTCGAGAACGAAGATGCTGGTGTTGGTGTACTCGGCACTCGCCGTGGCACGCTTGACAAGATCCTGCTCCACCACCACCAGCTCCTCCTGGGCCTCCTGCCGAAACATGGCCAACTGGGCTAGGTTCAGCCCAGGGTACCATGCCATGATGAACTCCATGGCCCGGCGTGCTCCAGCCCGGGCCGAGGAACCCTTCCAAGCCTCAAGACGGCCGGTCGCCACCTCCAGCCAGTCGGCAGTCCAACTGGGGTGCACAAAGCTGGCAGGTCTGGCCACAGGGCGAAGATTGCCTGGGCCCCGACGCGCTGAAGACAGCAACATCCGATGAGCCGGCCAAAGACGGGCCTGGATGCTGAGAAGCTGCTCACTAAGACACTGGGGGGCGTTGGCAGCAATCTGTGCACCTTCGGCTCTCCACTCCTCACGATAGGCCTCAATGGCCTGGTTGGCGGTGCCGGAATGACCAGGGAAGAAGTCTGCCCAGGCAAAAAAGCAAAGAAACTAGAAGTCAAAAGCTAGAGGTCGACCTGATCAAACAACCGGCAGATCAAGGAAAGGAAAAAGAAGAAAGCCTACTGTCTACCATGTCTTCAACCTTGCCGAAGCCGGCAGATAGCAATGCCTCCTTGTCGGCCCAGGCGGAGCGTTCGATCTCAAACTCAGCAAGAAGACTGGACTCTTTCACCTCCGCCTCCCTCTGGACCTTCCGGAGAAGATCCTCCTGCTCCGTCAGCTGCTTGGCCAACTGGTCACGCTCCTGGGCCAACTCGTTGCGCTCCACCTCCTTGGCGTGCAACGCGGTGTTGGCTTCGCCCAGCTACTGCTACAAGGTAGCGTTGGCCTCTGCGAGAACAGAGAAAGAAAAGACGTCAGCAACCAACAGAGAATAAGTACAGTCACTGGGGAGATACGGCCCGACTGCTCAGCAGTCGGCCCGAATCTCGGGGACTACAGCCCACGGGTGCGCCAGCGCGCCCCCGCAGAGAGAGAAGACGAAGACTTACGCCGGCTCTCCGCCAAGTCGGTGGTCCGCTGGTCCATCTCTCGGATGTTGGAGTTGAAGGCGGCCACGCGAAGGTTATGATAATCCTACAATAAAGATATTAGACCACGTTAGTACTCGGAGCTTGCCATTTAAAGTTTCGAGCCACCTGCTCAGCAGCCGGTCCGAAACTCGGGGACTACACCCAGTGGGTGCGCTGGCGCGCCCCCTTAGAGAAGTATAAGAATCAAAAATGAAGAAGTAAGAAACATGCCCGGATGGCCGCTCGCGAGTCCAAGAACGCCTTGTTGCAGTGCTTGAGAGTGTCGGCCTCAGCTCGGAGCTTGGCCTGGACGTCTAGGATCGCCTTATTTAAGGTTCTCGATCCGCCTCCCCGCACCTAGTCAGCGGGCGCGACGCTGGTCGCTTCGGCATCTGGGATTGATGGGCTCGCATCGCTGGCTTCTAGCGGTCGCGGCGCTGAGGCCGCCTTTGCAAAACGACGACGCGTCGGTATGAGGGCCTCAGGAGTCGGGCCCGTCTCCACCTCATTTCCGGCTGGTGGCGCTGGCACGACGGCCGGTTGCTCATCTCGTGCCCCTCCAGATGGCGGTGGTGGAGGCACGGCCATGTCCGGCATGACGACATCACTGCCGTCCCTCTCCATGATCGGGTGCTCGTTGCCGGCTCCCTCAGTCGGCGCCGTGAACTGTGGTGGCGGCGGTGCTGAGTTCAGGGGAACGACGAACAGCGGCTCCTGGCGGTGTGCGGTTTCTTCAAGCCGCTTCTTCGCGGCGGCATTGGCCTCAGCCCCCACCAGCTTCTTCAGCGCGGCGGCCTCCGCCTTGTCTACCTCCACCTTCTGCAGGCGGGCGGCCTCCCGCTCCTCACGCTCTTCATGCGCGTTTCATTCTCGTGCCTCCCGGAGGTCAGCCACGGGATCAATTCGCCGGCTGGTGGTGGAGGTCTCCGCCAACCCAATGACGGAGGCGGTGGCCAACTTCTCAAGTGAGAGCAGAGCCCTAAGTCAAGAAAAACGAAGGGAGGAAACTTAGACAGAATCAGCAAGGAAGGAAAACACAAGGAAAGATGCTTATGCCGACACCATAGGAGGCACCTTCGAAAGCTTCTAGAATTTGTCCGTCTTCGCGGCGGCCTCCTTCCGCTTGGTCGCAAGGGTTGGGTTCTTGACTTTCTTCAGTGTGCGGCGCCTTGTTTGTGCTTGCGCGTGCCGGCTTGCGCGGTTGGGGCAGTGGAGGAGCCCGTGACCGCCTTGTCGCCCCCCCCCCCCGTGTGTGGCGCGGCGCGTCCTCCTCCTCAAAGTCGTCCGACCACGTCTCGATGCCACCCCCTTCTTTGGAGCTGCCTGCTTCGTAGACGCCGCCTGTGGCGTCATCTTCCAAGGCGGCCACCCCCAAGTTGGGGTCGTCCACGTCACTCACTGCCAGGTCCGGAAGGTAGTCACCACCCCGCCCCCACGATGGCGGCCTTCACCTCAGACATGTAGATATGTTTCAAAGTAAGAGGCCGACTGTTCGATACAAGAAGACGGAATCAAGATGAAGTGTTGAAGAAGGAAAAGATCAAAGAGCTTACGGCAGGCGGCAGATTCGCGCGGGAGTACGGCTGCTTGCCGAACCGGCATGACCCCTCTAGCTGGAGGTCGGATATCTCGTTCACCAAGTTCGCCACCTCAGCAGCCGACATCTCCTTGGTACTCAGCCGGCACGGGCCGCGATGCTCGCTCATCTGGCTAATCAAGTGAGGCCGGCCTTGGAGCGGGAGAACCCGGCGCACGATGAAGGCGACCGGCTAGTCGGATGCCTTGAGGCCTTTGGCGTCGGTAAGCACCTGGAGTCGGTTGATGGCGACAGCACCGTCTGCTGACACGGGCTTTGGCTTGTAGCCCCAGTTGGCCCGAGGCTCAGCCGGTGGGCCGGCCTCGTAGGCCAGCAGGTTGATGAAGTCGACTGTCGGGTTGACGTTCTCCACATAGAAGTAAGATTGCTGCCACATCTTGACTGACTGCGTCAGCTTGATGGCGGGGAAGGCATTCTTCGACGATGGCCGGTGCACTGCGACGAAGGCACCACACTGGGCCGCCTTCTTCTTGGCGGAGGTGCCTAGTTTGGTGTAAAAGAACGCTCCCCACAACTCGATGGTGGGGAGGACGCCGAGGTAGCCTTCGCACATCGTGATGAAGGCGGACAGCAACATCACATTGTTGGGCGTGATGTGATGTGGCTGGAGATGATAGAACTCGAGGAACGAGCGGAGAAAGCCGCTCGCCGGCAAGCCGAAGCCACAGATGAAGTGCGAGCGGAAGACGACCCGCTTGCCATCCCCCGGCACCGGCGAAATCTCCCCCTCTGGAGGCATGCGCGCCTTCACATAGCCCACACCGGGAAGGCGCCGCATGTCGCGGAGAAAGGCGATGTGGTCCTCGTTGATGTTCGACCTGTCCCAGTCTCCACCTTGCTCGCGCGCCATGAAGAGCTCGACGAGGTGCTAAAGATTGGTGCGGGGCCAAGAGGGCTCGGGATAAAAGTGCTCGACGGAGACGAGCAGCGGCGGCACTTCGGCGCAGTTCGGGGGCGCTGCGGCGAGAGGAGGAAGAAGGAGACGAGAATGGGGCAAGAGGGCGCGCGTGCTCCGCCGCTCCCCCTCCCCCCCTACTTATAGCCGACGGGCTATGAAGCCGACGGGGCGGGGGATGGGTTCGTGGGATTAACTGTGCCCACGACCCCACGTCCCCACGTTTATCGTGCGAGTTACTACGCGCAGTAACTCTGCGAAGTAGCTCAACCAACTGCCTTGACCGCAGCGGATCGACTCGCGTGGGCTAGCAGGCTGGCCCGGCTAGCTGACGCCACGTGGCATGCCCGCGACGGGCGGCGGGCTTGGAGGCTTAGCTAGCACGCCACCTAGCTCCCGCCATTGCGTTCGAAGTTTTCAGACAAGTCCGTCTGGTCGTGGCCGGCCCCTTCCAGGCGGCCTGCCGGGAGTCGGATGTGACTCCCGTCCAAAGCACTCGGAGAAGGAAACTGCTGAGGCTTCTCGGCTCATCAGCCGTGACGCCTCACCAGCTTCGGGGACTACTGTCGGTGTAATGGGCCACAGGTAGTCTAACCCGGGTCCCTGAACCTTTCAAGACAATAGGGCCGGCCGCGCCCCACAAACGACCGGAATGAAGCGCTGCCTTCTGATGGCCGGCTGGCCCATACGGCCGGCTGCCAGAAGACGGCCAAGCTCCAGAAGGCGGCACCGAGATGGGCCGACTCCTAGAAGGCGGCCTCCAGAGAGGCCGGCTCCTAGCAGGCGGCCCACGGCGTCCTCAAAGTCTGCGCCCCTGCTAAGAAGACAAGACAGGATGTGGCTACAGCATAGCCCATCTCCCCCATACCCAAGGCGAGGTACGACCACAGTACCCCATACAGGCGGAGATCTCCGCACGACGCGGTACTGTTGCCACTCCACCCTTGACGTCACTCCTGACAGGTGGAGCCCTGTTCCCACGACGACCTGTCGGTATGGCCTGCAGGCGGCGGGCCCTACCGAGCGGCGAGAGCCCGGAAGACAGCGAAAGCCAGACCAGTCGGACCCAAGGGAGGCCGACCTCTAGCAGGCAGCCCCTGCTCCCTCGAGGTCCGTGCGCCATTAAAAGATGAGACATGGCGTGGCTATAGTGATCTCCCACCAGGCGGCGGGATTGTAGCCACGCTCCCCTAACCAAGTACGCGTCATTAGCGTTACGACTACAGTAACCAGCAACCGACAAGACCCGTGAGCGATGGGAGCGGCCTGTCGGCTCCGTACAAGACCAGCCGGCGGGGCCCACTAGGCGGCGGCCCCGGCAGTCGGCGGAGAAGCCGGCGACCAGAGACACTGACAGCCGGGTCCTACACCCGGTAGGATTACCATTGTGCCCCTGGGGGGTAGGCCTATATAAACCCCCAGGGCACCCATGCAAAGGGTTCCGAACCTGTTAGACCTAGACTCATACCCAGAGGAAGGAGAGAGCAAGCCTGCCTTCTTCTACCTCTGGCATACAGCTCAAGGAGCACGATTGTACACACTAGCGCCTTAGTGAGCATGCGGAGACCTCACAGAGCAGGACTAGGGGTGTTATCTCCTAGGAGAGCCCCGAACCTGGGTAAAGTACGACAACGTTTGTGTCTATGCCTCATCCCGCTTCCGAGCACCGGCGACGTTCTACTCGCTCCCACCATGATAAGCCATCCTTTGGCATATGTCACACCCAACCCCCGACATACAAGGTGCTTTCACCGGTTTATCCAGCGGTTTCCTCTTCCACAATGGGTCATCAGCCTCTTAAAATTGAAAAATTCATAAAGAAAAATTCAGAATATGGATTAAGCAGGAGGTGAGCAATTCTTACACTTGTCGGTTTGTTTGCAGCACAGAAAGGACTAAGCCCTGTTTTGTTACATTCGGCCACCGGTTCATTCAACATTTTCTTAACGGCTTCGGTTATTTCTGCGTCGGATAGCCGAATATCAGTGTGGCGTTGAGGGTCTTTCACGTCCCCTGTGTATTCACACATTAACCCGGGGCGACGGCTTAAGGGTATAATACTCCAAGACACCCAACAACGAACAAAATCAATGCCCGTTAAACCGTTTTCCACCAAGGCCCTGAGTTTTGAAAGCTGGGGTGCATACTTGGCCCGTTCCTTCGCACTGAGTCTTTGGGGGGAGTGGATGCGTGCTGGTAAGCCGGTGAACACGGTAACCCGATAGAGGATTTTCGCCAGTTGGAGATGTATCTTGACAGTGGAACCAAGTCTGATTCCAATCTTTGGGGTGGCTATGATGGTTAGCATGAGGGAAGCTGACATATTTTCTCTTTTGAATTGATACCCCGCCAAGTTCAGTATTGGGCCCGTCCACAAATTCCGTACAGTGGTTTAAATAATAAAAATCTCTGAACAGCTCAACCATGGGTTCCTCTTGAAGATAAGCTTCAGAGAACACTTGAAAATTGCAAATATTGGACACGAAGTTAGGTCCAATATCTTGAGGGTGAAGCTGGAGGAAGTGAAGCACATCACGGAAAAATCTTGATCCGGGAGGGCCGAACCCTCGACTCAGATGGTCCAAAAAGATGATCACTTCCCCATCCTTGGGTTCAGGAGGATTTTCTAAACCGGGAGCCCTCTAGTGGATAACTTCCTTTTTGGCTAAAGCGCCAGTAGCAACACACCCGTTCAGCTCCTCTTCTGTAATCCGAGATTGAACCCAGTTACAAGCATAAAAGGACTAGGCCATTTGTTCATTGACCTGAAAGAAAATTTGTGTCGGTTGAAGGTTTATGGTTAAATCGCTGAAGGTTAAGAGGCAGGTAATGATGGAGCATGCATAAGGGTTAAGTCGAAGATTAGCATTATCAAATTACAAAGACAAGCTATTGGCGATTTAAGAGGGGACTAATGGTACCTGGTGGGATATTATTTTCTGAGGTAAACCGCCTGTACAGATATTGAAGGTATAGAATTGAAGATGAAAAATTGCTAAGTGATGAAAAACAGGTTTCACAGATTGCGATTACAATTTTGGATCTATCGTGTATCAGGAAATGAAAATATATTCAGACCTAAATATTAGTTCTTGAGCAGTTTGTATGGTCCATATTGGATTGTCTATTCAAAAAAGAGACGCTCTTATGATGAAAAAGGGAACTATGGCTATTACCGCACAAGAAAGGTATTAAGTTTGAATTAAGTGCTTATGCTACAACAAAGAACAGCGACGAGCTTCCATGAACTCGTGCAAACCCTAACGGATCTAGGAGAAAAGAGAAAAGAAGAACTTACCGAGGGTGCTGGGGTGGCGGAGGCGCGTGAGCGAGATCTGATCCAAACAGGTTGATGCAGCGGCCAATGTTGGAGCAGAGATGAAGGTCGACGGCGGCCGTAGAGCTCGCGTGCTAGGGCGTCGCGAAGAAGAAGACAAGACGAAGAGGCACGGGGGAAGGGGGAAGTAAAAGAAACCCCCGGCTCTATTTATAAGGCAAATGGATAAATGACAAGCGCTGGAATCGAGGAGACCAAAAATGGATATGTGACAGTATAGACGCCTCGATTTTCGGAGATTCATTAAAAATGAGGAGATGCATTAAAGATTTTGGCTATGTAAAATTAATGACAAGTGACGTCATGGCGGGTTATCATAATTCCAGAGGATGATGTCATGGCGAGTTACAAGTTCTCGTGAAGGTAATGAAGAAGGAATTTTCCTAAGTGTTGAAGATTGATGTGAACAAGTTCAAATCAACCTGGGGCCTAGTGTTGGGGATATAGCTACTTAGTTAACCCGCCCAGGAGGGGCCGGGTTATACACCTGGCGATTCATAGGACAAGGCCCAGGAAGGAGTTGAATATGGCGGATCATGATGATGACTTATGAAGAGCCCAAAGGCCCACATGCGGCTTAAGGCCCATAGGTGTAAACCGCCATATGTATGTGACTTGTGCTATAAGGTAGTTGTAATTAGGTCACCGAGCCAGTTACGTTTGTAAGCCGGTCGGGACTCTGTAGGCCACCGGGCGTCAACCTGTGTATATAAAGGGACGACCCAGCGGCGAGTTAAGGACAACAGATAACAAGCCGAGAACTAGGTCGAGCATATTCGCTCCCTGGTAATCGAGATCTAGCAATACCACTTCCAATTGGATTAGGCCTTTACCTTCACCGCAAGGGGCCGAACCAGTATAAAACCTCCGTGTCCTTTGTCCCATTTAACCCCTTTAAGCTAACCTAGTGCAATGGCTCCATGACTAAGTCCTCAAACTAGGACATCTGCCGTGACTAACCTACGACAGACCTTGTCTCGACTCGGATCCGACTATATCGAATCTGACTAGATCCTTCCGAGTCCATATTATCCGGTTAACATCCGATGCTGCATGGCCAGTGAGACCAAGCCATCCACCATGTCATATGCTAGTCTATTCGGCTGCGCGTCCACACAGCCCTTTCAACTAGGAAACTTTTAAGACAGTCATCATACAATGCATAGTCCCGTAAAAAAGTCATGTACTTACTAATACACATCATTGACAATGTCCAAGGACTATTGAGGGAGTCCTGGATTAGGGGGTCTCTGGACAGCCGGACTATATCCTTTGGCCGGACTGTTGGACTATGAAGATACGAGATTGAAGACTTCGTCCCGTGTCCGGATGGGACTCTACTTGGCGTGGAAGGCAAGCTAGGCAATACGGATATGTATATCTCCTCCTTTGTAACCGGCCTTGTGTAACCCTAGCCCCCCCGGTGTCTATATAAACTAGAGGGTTTTAGTCCGTAGGACAACAGACAATCATACCATAGGCTAGCTTCTAGGGTTTAGCCTCTCCGATCTCGTGGTAGATCAACTCTTGTACTACTCATATTATCAAGAATAAATCAAGCAGGACGTAGGGTTTTACCTCCATCAAGACGGCCCGAACCTGGGTAAAACATCGTGTCCCCAACCTCCTGTTACCATCCGCCTTAGACGCACAGTTCGGGACCCCCTACCCGAGATCCGCCGGTTTTGACACCGGCATTGGTGCTTTCATTGAGAGTTCCTCTGTGTCATCACCGTTAGGCTTGATGGCTCCTTCGATCATCGATAGCGATGCAGTCCAGGGTGAGACTTTTCTCCCCAGACAGATCTTTGTATTCGGCGGCTTTGCACTGCGGGCCAACTCGCTTGGCCATCTGGAGCAGTGTCGGAGTAATGGGCCACGGGTAGGACAACCTGAGTCCCATAACCTTTCAAGACATCGGGGCAGGCTGCGCCCCTCAAGACCCCGGGGCGAAGAGCCGCCTCCTGAGGAGTCAACGGCAGGGCGGCCGACTGCCCGCTCACGGCCGAGTCCCAGGGACGACTTCCAGAGAAGCCGGCTTTGGGGAGTCGGCCAACGACTCCAACAAACAGTGACCTCATCGGAGGGGACGGGGCAGGGGCGTGGCTATAGTGAAGCCCACTCCCCGCCCCTTACCAAGGGCAGGCATGGCCATAGCACGCCGTACCCGGGAAGATCTCCGGGCGGCGTGGCACTATTACCCGGGCGACCCTGACATCAGCACCATAGTACCAAGTCCTGTGCCCACGACGCCTTGTCTATACGGCCTGGGGGCAGCGGGGCCCACCAGTCAGCGAGACCTCGGGAGACGGCGGGAGGACCGCCAGTCAGACCCATCGGGAGTCGGCCGAGCCCTCCCCTAGGGCCCACGCGCCATTAATCAAGATGAGATGGGGAGTGGCCACAGTGATCGCCCGCCAGGCGGCGGGGCTGTTGCCACGACCCCATGACCAAGCCTGCATCATCAGAAGCACGGCTACAGTAATCAGCGGCCGGCAAGACCCGCCCGCGGCGGACGCGGCCTGTCGGCTCCGTACCAGACCAGTCGGCAGGCCCCAGCAGTCGGCGGAGAAGTCGGAGGTCGGAGGCACTGACGGCGGGGCCCACGCCTAGTCGAGTTACCATTGTACCCCTAGGGGGTAGGCCTATATAAACCCCCCAGGGCACCCATGCAAGGGGTTGGATCCCAGTAGTTCTAGACCATACCAGATAGAAGGAGAGAGCTAGCCTTGCCCTCTTCTACCACCAGAAACAACTCAAGGAGCAACCGTGTAAACACTTGGCCATAGTGATCATGCGGAGACCCCGCCGAGCAGCAGTAGGGGTATTATCTCCCCGGAGAGCCCCGAAGCTGGGTAAGATTCGCCGGCGTGCATGTCTTCTCCTCATCCCGTTTCCAGGCACCGGCGACGTTCTACTCGCCCCCACCATGATAAGCCATCCATTGGCATATGTCGCACCAAACCCCCGACATTTGGCGCCCACCGTGGGGCCTGGTGCACCGCCGTCCGAAGATCTGTTCTGGACAGGAACCCTTTTCCTCCCTGGCGAGCGCAGCCAGCCAGGCACGCCAGGCGAAGTCTGCATCGATGCGCTGCGCGGCGTTGAGATCGCCTGCGCAGCCAGCTCCTTGGCCGAACTTGTCGGCGAGGTCTGCCTCTCTGACGAACCTGCGTCCGACGCAGGCGCGGGCGGCCCCGAAAACCTCCTCGCGGGCCTCCTCGATCAACTCCACGTTTCCGGTGAGCCTGCCGTAGACTTGGAGTCCGTAGGCTCCACCGACCCAATGCTGGTCGACTCCGACACCGCGTCGATCGACGCGTTCCCCACCAACGTGGTGGTCTATGATGAACCTCTCCCCCACGCAGAGAGCGACGGAAGCACCGTCACTGAGGTGCTAGTCATCAGTCATGACGAGTTCCCTGGCGGAGGAGTGCCCGACTCACTCAGCGAAGCGCTGCAAGACCTGACTGCGTCCATTCCGGAAGATGCTGACATGTAGACGTTAGAAGCGCGCCGCCTTCAGCTCGTTGAAGGCGCGAAGAAGCTGGCCAGCATGAGACGCTTGTCAGAAGCTTACCAGCGGGAGATGGATCGCGCTGTTGGCGGTTCGCCGGCCCCGGCAGGGCCCAGCCGCCTTGGCGCGGTCCAGCAGCGCGGCGTAGACATCGCCAGCCTATTTGGGGCTAGCCGCCCCGTGTACGCTACACCGGCGGAGAACATCCGAGCCGCCCAGGCAGCGGCGGATGAGCTGGACAATTTCGAGGGCGAAGAACGCCGCCTCATGATGGAGCGAGTCTAGAGGCTCCTCGACGCGGCTGCTGCACAGAACGAGGCCGGCTGCCACACGGAGGCGCCGCAGTGGCCAAACGATGACCCGCACCGAGATCAAGGCGCGACGTCTCGGTCGCCGACTGGTGGCGCCTGAGGAAGAAAGGACAAGGAGCCGGCTGTCAGCCACAGCCAGACTCGCATTACCATAGAGCGTGACCGAGATGGCCGCCCGAGAGCAGTGGAACGACGGGACGACTGTCCGCCTCCCCCTCCTCACAAGGAGAGGCGAGTCTCCCCGCCGCCTATTGACCATCCGACTCTCGGTGACCGCCTTGGCCGCCGAGAGGGAGTTGGAGAGAATGACTCCCGCCACCGGATCGACCGACTTCACCGGTCCCTGGCGCTGGAAGAAGAAGACGAGCTGGGTCCACCTTGTTTCGGGCCCCGCATTCGGGACGAGCCCTTTCCCAGAGGGTTCACGCTCCCAAGAGACACGCCAAGCATACCGGCTCCATGAAGCCGGAAGACTGGCTAGTCGACTATTCCACGGCTGTCAGCATAGCAAACGGCAACAAGCGTGTCGCCGTAAAGTACGTTTCGCTCATGCTCCAGGGCACGGCCCGGACATGGCTGAACAGCCTGAAGCCCCGCAGCATCAACAGCTGGGTCGACTTCACTGAAGCATTCGTCCGCAACTTCACCAGCACGTACAAGCGTCCTCCCAAGCCTCGTCAGCTCTACTTGTGCGTGCAAGGTCCTGACGAGTCGACTCGCGACTACCTCACGCGTTGGGCTGAGCTCCGGAACTCCTGCGAGGGCGTGCACGAGGTGCAGGCCATCGAGTACTTCACAGCCGGGTGCCGAGAAGGCACCCTCCTCAAGCACAAGCTCCTCTGCGACGAGCCAGAAACCCTCGATGAGCTGCTGATCATACCGGACAAGTACGCCACAGCCGACTCCTCCATGAAGGCGGAAATTCAAATTAGCACGACTGGCAAAGTAGCTCCTCAGGCTCCAAGAACTCCGGCGGCAGACGCCGGCGGGCGACAACAGCAAGGTGACAACAAGCACAAGGCCCCGCAGCCGGCTTCCGGCAGCCGGCAGGTCGTGACCGTTGAAGCCCAGCAGCCAGAAGAGAAGCCTCCGCCCAAGCGACAGAAAGGCGGCAAGCCGAACTGGTTGCCGGCCTTCTCCTATGAGCAGACCTTGGATGGACCTTGCAAGTTCCACAGCAGCGCGAAGCCGTCGAATCATACCACCCGGAAGTGCCACTGGCTCACCAGGATCGCCAAGGGAGACGGCCTCCTGCCACCCCCGCCTGCTGGGCAGCCGCCTCCGCCTCCGCCCCAGCAGCCGGCAGTCAGGCCAGTCGGCGCAGTACAAGACGAATACCCTGAAGAGCATGGAGCCTATGTGGTGTTCACCAGTGTGGCTGATGATCGACGCAGCAGGCGGCTGCAGCGACAAGAGGTGAACGCAGTAGCCTCAGAGACGCCAGAGTTCATGCACTGGTCTAAGAGGCCCATCAGCTGGAGCAGGGCTGACCACCCAGAAGTGATGCCGAGTCCGGGCTCTTACGCCTTGGTCCTGGATGCCACCTTTGCCATGGACAAACGGGCCGCGCGTTTCTCGCGAGTTCTGATAGACGGGGGCAGCAACATCAATATCCTGTACAAGGACACCATGGAGAAGTTAGGAATCAAGCAAAGACAGCTTCAGAACAGCCGGACTGTGTTCCACGGTATTGTTCCTGGGCTTTCCTGCTCACTAATCGGCAAGATCCTGATTGACGTCCTCTTTGGGGACAAAGATCACTTCCGAAGAGAGTCTGTTTGGTTTGAGGTGGTGGACCTTGAGAGCCCGTACCATGCGCTACTTGGCCGACCCGCCTTGGCCAAGTTCATGGCGGTCCCCCACTACGCCTACCTCAAGATGAAGATGCCCAGTTCCAGGGGAATTCTGACTGTGGCCGGCGACTACCGGAAGTCGTCCGCTTGCGCGGCCGAGAGCAGTCGGCTGGCCGAGTCCCTGGTGATCGCAACCGAGAAGCGACTCCTTGAACGAGTTGTGGCGATGGTCGGCAAGCAGCCGGAGATATCGCCTGACCCGAAGGAGTCGGAAGCCGAAGGTTCGTTCAAGCCGGCCAAAGAGACAAAGAAGATACCCTTGGATCTGGAGCACCCAGAGAGGTACGCCGTCGTAGGTGCAAACCTCGACAGCAAATAGGAAGGCGAGCTCGTCGATTTCCTCCGTGAGAATCGGGACATCTTCGCATGGTCTCCCAAAGACATGCCAGGTGTACCGACGGATTTCGCCGAGCACAAGTTACATGTCCGATCTGATGCAAAGCCGGTCAGGCAGCCCCTGCGCCGCTTATCAGAAGAACAGAGAAGAGTTGTCGGAGAAGAGATAGCCCGACTCCGAGCAGCCGGCTTCATTATGGAAGTCTTTTTCCCGGAGTGGCTGGCAAATCCGGTCCTGGTGCTAAAGAAGAACAAGTAGTGGCGAATGTGTATTGACTACACGAGCCTCAACAAGGCCTGCCCCAAGGACCCGTTTGCTCTGCCAAGAATTGATCAGGTGATAGACTCCATAGCTGGATGCGAGTTGTTGAGTTTCTTGGATGCATACTCAGGATATCACCAGATCAAGCTGAACCCGGGTGACAGATTGAAGACCGCCTTCATCACGCCGTTTGGAGCATTCTGCTACCTCACCATGACGTTCGGCTTGAGGAATGCCGGCGCCACCTTTCAGCGTTGCATGCAGAAGTGCCTCCTCAAGTAGCTCGGCAGGAACGCCCACGTCTACGTAGATGACGTGGTGGTGAAGACAGAAAAGCGTGGAACGCTGTTGGAAGACCTCAAGGAGACCTTTGAGAACCTGCACCGGTTCCAGATCAAGCTCAACCCCGAGAAGTGTGTCTTCGGAGTACCAGCCGGCCAGCTGCTAGGTTTCCTGGTCTCTGAACGTGGCATAGAATGCAACCCAGTAAAAATCAAGGCCATCGAGAGAATGGAGGTACCCAGCCGACTGCTGGATGTGCAGAAGTTCACCGGCTGCTTAGCATCCATCAGCCGATTCATCAGTCGGCTGGGCGAGAAAGCTCTCCCCTTATACCAACTCATGAAGAAGACCACTTTTTTCGAGTGGAACCATAAGGCGGACGAAGCTTTTCACCAGTTGAAGAAGATGCTGACTACTCCACCCGTCCTGGCGGCTCCGACTCCCAAGGAACGTATGCTCCTGTACATCGCCGCCACCAGCCGAGTAGTCAGCACAGTCGTGGTAGTGGAGCGGAAGGAGGAAGGCAAGACGCTGCCTGTCCAGAGACCAGTATATTACCTGAGTGAGGTACTGTCGACCTCCAAGCAGAACTACCCCCACTACCAGATGATGTGCTATGGCGTACACTTTGCTCCCAAGAAATTGAAGCCCTACTTTCAAGAGCATCCAATCACAGTGGTCTGCATGGCCCCACTTGCCGAGATCATCGGTAGCCAAGATGCCTCTGGTCGAGTGGCCAAGTGGGCCATAGAGCTGGCTCCTTACACCGTCTACTACCAGCCCCGCACCACTATCAAATCACAAGCGCTGGCCGACTTCCTCGTCGACTGGGCCGAGACCCAGTACCTGCCTCCAGCGCCTGACTCCACCCATTGGCGGATGCACTTCGACGGCTCCAAGATGCACACCGGCTTGGGAGCCGGCGTCGTCCTCACCTCTCCAAAAGGCGACAAGCTCAAATATGCACTGCAAATCCATTTTGCCGCCTCCAACAACGTTGCCGAGTACGAGGCGCTCATTCACGGGCTCCGGCTTGCCAAAGAACTTGGCATCCGCCGGATCTTGTGTTATGGCGACTCGGACTTAGTGGTCCAGCAGTCATCTTGCGACTGGGACGCGAAAGACGCAAACATGGTGAGCTACCGTTTCCTCGTGCAGCAACTCAGCGGGTATTTCGAAGGGTGCGAGTTCCTCCATGTGCCAAGAAACGACAACGACCAAGCAGACGCCTTGGCACGAATCGGCTCTACCCACCAAGCAATATCATCTGGCGTCGCCCTTCAACGCCTCCTCAAGCCATCTATCAAGCCTTCACCAGAATCAGACTCCATTTTTGTGCCGGCTCCTCCCGAAGACGGTGGATCCAACTCCAGAGCTCCGGCAGACGGAATGGGGACTTTGGCGGATGACTCCAAAGCCGCCACAGTCGAGCCCGGCCCGGGGACTGCGGTGGCGGACTCGAAGATTCCAGAAGTCGACCCAAGGACCGCGCCAGTCGGCCTGGGGACTTCATCAACCCAGCAAGCGGCTGTTGACTCCAACCCACCGCCTCCCAGCCCGGCCGCCCTCGTCCAAGTCGTAGTTCTGGTAGTCGAAGAAATAACAGCACCCTCATGGGCTCAGCCCATCCTCAAATTCCTGGTGAACAAAGAGCTACCAACTGATGAGACCTCAGCTCGGCAAGTGCAACGCCGGGCGGCAGCCTATACCATAGTCAATAGAGAGCTGGTCAGGCGCAGCATCACTGGTGTTTACCAGCGCTGCGTAGAGCCAGAGCAAGGCCAGGCGATTCTAAAAGACATCCATCAAGGCGAATGCGGCCACCATGCGGCTTCAAGAGCACTCGTCGCCAAAGCCTTTCGACACGGTTTCTTCTGGCCGACTGCCTTGGAAGAGGCCAAGGAGTTGGTCCAAAAATGCAAAGGGTGCCAGAAGTTCAGCTCCAAGCCGCACCAGCCGGCTTCTGCGCTCAAGACCATCCCCATTGCCTGGCCTTTCGCAGTTTGGGGTCTAGACATGGTGGGACCATTCAAGACAGCACGAGGTGGTTTAACTCACCTACTTGTCGCAGTGGACAAGTTCACCAAGTGGGTGGAAGCGAAGCCAATTAAGAAACTGAACGGTCCGACTGCCGTGACCTTCATCATCGACATCACAATTCGGTACGGCATACCACACAGCATCATCACCGACAACGGCACAAATTTTGCCAAAGGCGCCTTGGCCCATTTCTGCGCAACACAGAGCATCCGACTGGACCTAGCGTCCATCGCCCATCCGCAGTCAAACGACCAAGTGGAGCAAGCAAATGGCCTCATCCTGTCTGGCATCAAGCCTCGGTTGATCGAGCCTCTGGAGCGCTCGGCTGGCTGTTGGCTCGACGAGCTGCCAGCCATCCTGTAGAGTCTACGCACGACTCCAAACAAGTCAACCGGCTTCACGCCCTTCTTCCTCGTCTACGGTGCCGAAGCCGTCATCCCAACGGACATAGAGTTTGACTCCCCCCGAGTCACCATGTACACCGAGGAGGAAGCAGAAGAAGCACGACAGGACGGTGTCGATCTGCTGGAAGAGGGCCGGCTGTTGGCACTCAGCCAGTCCAGCATCTACCAGCAGAGCCTGCGCCGATACCACAACAAGAAGGTCAGGCCAAGATCTTTCCAAGAAGGCGACCTTGTGCTCCGGCTGATCCAGCGAACAGCCGGCCAGCACAAGCTGTCGGCGCCTTGGGAAGGCCCTTTCATCATCAGCAAAGTACTGGGCAACGATTCCTACTACCTGATCGACGCTCAGAAGCCCCGAGCACGCAAGAGGGACGACTCCAGCAAGGAGACAGAGCGGCCATGGAATGCAAATCTCCTCCGAAGATTTTATAGTTGATGCAGTATGTACCACGCTACCTTTTGTATTAAAGTACCAAGACTTCGGGCCCCCCGAGATGAGCTCGGGGACTGCCCTCTTTTGTCTGCATGATAAAAATTATGCCTACAAGTACGTTAGTCTTTGTCATGCCGCTTGGCACCGGGCTCGACAAGTCGACCCGGGGACTTGCCGCCTTGCACTATGAAATGCTTCCTGCAGCTGGATAAGTAGTGTGTAAACGCCTAAACCGTCTCCTGTCAGAAACCGCAGCTCGCAGAGCGACTGTACGGTGGGCATGTTGGGGAACGTAGTAATTTCAAAATTTTCCTACGCACACGCAAGATCATGGTGATGCATAGCAACAAGAGGGGAGAGTGTTGTCTACGTACCCACGCAGACCGACTGCGGAAGCATTGACGCAACGTAGAGGAAGTAGTCGTACGTCTTCCCGATCCGACCGATCCAAGCACCGTTACTCCGGCACCTCCGAGTTCTTAGCACACGTACAGCTCGATGACGATCCCCGGGCTCCGATCCAGCAAAGCGTCGGGGAGGAGTTCCGTCAGCACGACGGCGTGGTGACGATCTTGATGTTCTACCGTCGCATAGCTTCGCCTAAGCACCGCTATAATATGATCGAGGTGGAATATGGTGGCAGGGGCACCGCACACGGCTAAGGAACGAACTCAAGGATCAACTTGTGTGTCCTAGGGTGCCCCCTGCCTCCGTATATAAATGAGCCAAGGGGGAGGGGGCGGCCGGCCAAGGAGGGCGCGCCAAGGGAGTCCTACTCCCTCTGGGAGTAGGATCCCCCCCCCCAATCCTAGTTGGAATAGGATTCCTTGAGGGGGGAAAGAGAGAGAGAGGGGGCCGGCCACCTCTCCTTGTCCTAATAGGACTAGGGGAGGGGGGAGGCGCACGGCCACCTTGGGCTGCCCCTTTCTCCTTTCCACTAAAGCCCACTAAGGCCCATATAGTTCCCGGGGGGGGGGGTTCCGGTAACCTCCCGGTACTCCGGTAAAATCCCGATTTCACCCGGAACACTTCCGATATCCAAACATAGGATTCCAATATATCAATCTTTATGTCTCGACCATTTTGAGACTCCTCGTCATGTCCATGATCATATCCGGGACTCCGAACAATCTTCGGTACATCAAAATGCATAAACTCATAATAACTATCATCGTAACGTTAAGCGTGCGGACCCTACGGTTCGAGAATAATGTAGACATGACCGAGACACGTCTCCGGTCAATAACCAATAGCGGGACCTGGATGCCCATATTGGATCCTACATATTCTACGAAGATCTTTATCGGTCAGACCGCATAACAACATATGTTGTTCCCTTTGTCATCGGTATGTTACTTGCCCGAGATTCGATCGTCGGTATCCAATACCTAGTTCAATCTCGTTACTGGCAAGTCTCTTTACTCGTTGCGTAATACATCATCCCGAAACTAACTCATTAGTTGCAATGCTTGCAAGGCTTATGTGATGTGCATTACCGAGAGGGCCCAGAGATACCTCTCCGACAATCGGAGTGACAAATCCTATTCTCGAAATACGCCAACCCAACATCTACCATTGGAGACACTTGTAGAGCTCCTTTATAATCACCCAGTTACGTTGTGACGTTTGGTAGCACACAAAGTGTTCCTCCGGCAAACGGGAGTTGCATAATCTCATAGTCATAGGAACATGTATAAGTCATGAAGAAAGCAATAGCAACATACTAAACGATCGGGTGCTAAGCTAATGGAATGGGTCATGTCAATCAGATCATTCAACTAATGATGTGACCTTGTTAATCAAATAACAACACTTTGTTCATGGTTAGGAAACATAACCATCTTTGATTAACGAGCTAGTCAAGTAGAGGCATACTAGTGACACTAAGTTTGTCTATGTATTCACACATGTATTATGTTTCTGGTTAATACAATTCTAGCATGAATAATAAACATTTATCATGATATAAGGAAATAAATAATAACTTTATTATTGCCTCTAGGGCATATTTCCTTCAGTCTCCCACTTGCACTAGAGTCAATAATCTAGATTACATAGTAATGATTCTAACACCCATGGAGCCTTGGTGCTGATCATGTTTTGCTCGTGGAAGAGGCTTAGTCAACGGGTCTGCAACATTCAGATCCGTATGTATCTTGCAAATCTCTATGTCTCCCACCTGGACTAGATCCCGGATGGAATTGAAGCGTCTCTTGATGTGCTTGGTCCTCTTGTGAAATCTGGATTCCTTTGCCAAGGCAATTGCACCAGTATTGTCACGAAAGATTTTCATTGGACCCGATGCACTAGGTATGACACCTAGATCGGATATGAACTCCTTCATCCAGACTCCTTCGTTCGCTGCTTCCGAAGCAGCTATGTACTCCGCTTCACATGTAGATCCCGCTACGACGCTTTGTTTAGAACTGCACCAACTGACAGCTCCACCGTTTAATGTAAACATGTATCCGGTTTGCGATTTAGAATCGTCCGGATCAGTGTCAAAGCTTGCATCAATGTAACCTCTTACGGTGAGCTCTTTGTCACCTCCATATATGAGAAACATATCCTTAGTCCTTTTCAGGTATTTCAGGATGTTCTTGACCGCTGTCCAGTGATCCATTCCTGGATTACTTTGGTACCTCCCTGCTAAACATATATCAAGGCACACATCAGGTCTGGTACACAACATTGCATACATGATAGAGCCTATGGCTGAAGCATAGGGAACATCTTTCATTTTCTCTCTATCTTCTGCAGTGGTTGGGCTTTGAGTCTTACTCAATTTCACACCTTGTAACACAGGCAAGAACCCTTTCTTTGCTTGATCCATTTTGAACTTTTTCAAAACTTTGTCAAGGTATGTGCTTTGTGAAAGTCCAATTAGGCGTCTTGATCTATCTCTATAGATCTTAATGCCTAATATATAAGCAGCTTCACCGAGGTCTTTCATTGAAAAACTCTTGTTCAAGTATCCCTTTATGCTATCCAGAAATTCTATATCATTTCCAATCAGTAATATGTCATCTACATATAATATCAGAAATGCTACAGAGCTCCCACTCACTTTCTTGTAAATACAGGCTTCTCCAAAAGTCTATATAAAACCAAATGCTTTGATCACACTATCAAAACGTTTATTCCAACTCCGAGAGGCTTGCACCAGTCCATAAATGGATCGCTGGAGCTTGCATACTTTGTTAGCTCCCTTTGGATCGACAAAACCTTCTGGTTGCATCATATACAACTCTTCTTCCAGAAATCCATTCAGGAATGCAGTTTTGACATCCATCTGCCAAATATCATAATCATAAAATGCGGCAATTGCTAACATGATTCGGACAGACTTAAGCATCGCTACGGGTGAGAAGGTCTCATCGTTGTCAATCCCTTGAACTTGTCGAAAACCTTTTGCGACAAGTTGAGCTTTATAGACAGTAATATTACCGTCAGCGTCAGTCTTCTTCTTGAAGATCCATTTATTCTCAATTGCTTGCCGATCATCGGGCAAGTCAACCAAAGTCCATACTTTGTTTTCATACATGGATCCCATCTCAGATTTCATGGCTTCAAGCCATTTTGTAGAATCTGGGCTCACCATCGCTTCTTCATAGTTCGTAGGTTCATCATGATCTAGTAGCATGACTTCCAGAACAGGATTACCGTACCACTCTGGTGCGGATCTCACTCTGCTTGATCTACGAGGTTCAGTAGTATCTTGATCTAAAGTTTCATGATCATCATCATTAGCTTCCTCACTAACTGGTGTAGGTGTCACTGAAACAGTTTTTTGTGATGTACTACTTTCCACTAAGGGAGCAGGTACAGTTACCTCGTCAAGTTCTACTTTCCTCCCACTCACTTCTTTCGAGAGAAACTCCTTCTCTAGAAAGGATCCATTCTTAGCAACGAATGTCTTGCCTTCGGATCTGTGATAGAAGGTGTACCCAACAGTCTCCTTTGGGTATCCTATGAAGACACATTTCTCCGATCTGGGTTCGAGCTTATCAGGTTGAAGCTTTTTCACATAAGCATCGCAGCCCCAAACTTTAAGAAACGACAGCTTTGGTTTCTTGCCAAACCATAGTTCATAAGGTGTCGTCTCAACAGATTTTGATGGTGCCCTATTTAACGTGAATGCGGCCGTCTCTAGAGCATAACCCCAAAATGATAGCGGTAAATCTGTAAGAGACATCATAGATCGCACCATATCTAATAAAGTACGATTATGACGTTCGGACACACCATTACGCTGTGGTGTTCCGGGTGGCGTGAGTTGCGAAACTATTCCATAATTTTTCAAATGTACACCAAACTCGTAACTCAAATATTCTCCTCCACGATCAGATCGTAGAAACTTTATTTTCTTGTTACGATGATTTTCAACTTCACTCTGAAATTCTTTGAACTTTTCAAATGTTTCAGACTTATGTTTCATTAAGTAGATATACCCATATCTGCTTAAATCATCTGTGAAGGTGAGAAAATAACGATATCCGCCACGAGCCTCAATATTCATCGGACCACATACATCTGTATGTATGATTTCTAACAAATCTGTTGCTCTCTCCATAGTACCGGAGAATGGTGTTTTAGTCATCTTGCCCATGAGGCACGGTTCGCAAGTACCAAGTGATTCATAATCAAGTGGTTCCAAAAGCCCATCAGTATGGAGTTTCTTCATGCGTTTTACTCCGATATGACCTAAACGGCAGTGCCACAAATAAGTTGCACTATCATTATCAACTCTGCATCTTTTGGCTTCAACATTATGAATATGTGTATCACTACTATCAAGATTCATCAAAAATAGACCACTCTTCAATGGTGCATGACCATAAAAGATATTACTCATATAAATAGAACAACCATTATTCTCTGATTTAAATGAATAACCATATCGCATCAAACAAGATCCAGATATAATATTCATGCTTAACGCAGGCACCAAATAACAATTATTTAGGTCTAATACTAATCCTGAAGGTAGATGTAGAGGTAGCGTGCCGACCGCGATCACATCGGTTTTGGAACCATTTCCCACGCGCATCGTCACCTCGTCCTTTGCCAGTGTTCGCTTAATTCGTAGTCCCTGTTTCGAGTTGCAAATATTAGCAACAGAACCAGTACCAAATACCCAGGTGCTACTGCGAGCTCTAGTAAGGTACACATCAATAACATGTATATCACATATACCTTTTTTCACCTTGCCATCCTTCTTATCCGCCAAATACTTGGGACAGTTCCGCTTCCAGTGACCAGTCTGCTTGCAGTAGAAGCACTCAGTTTCAGGCTTAGGTCCAGACTTGGGTTTCTTCTCCTGAGCAGCAACTTGCTTGCTGTTCTTCTTGAAGTTCCCCTTCTTCTTCCCTTTTCCCTTTTTCTTGAAACTAGTGGTCTTGTTAACCATCAACACTTGATGTTCCTTCTTGATTTCTACCTCCGCGGCTTTCAGCATTACGAAGAGCTCGGGAATAGTCTTATTCATCCCTTGCATATTATAGTTCATCACGAAGCTCTTGTAGCTTGGTGGCAGTGATTGGAGAATTCTGTCAATGACGCAATCATCTGGAAGATTAACTCCCATCTGAATCAAGTGATTATTATACCCAGACATTTTGAGTATATGCTCACTGACAGAACTGTTCTCCTCCATCTTGCAGCTATAGAACTTATTGGAGACTTCATATCTCTCAATCCGGGCATTTGCTTGAAATATTAACTTCAACTCCTGGAACATCTCATATGCTCCATGACGTTCAAAACGTCGTTGAAGTCCCGATTCTAAGCCGTAAAGCATGGCACACTGAACTATCGAGTAGTCATCAACTTTGCTCTGCCAGACGTTCATAACATCTGGTGTTGCTCCAGCAGCAGGCCTGGCACCTAGCGGTGCTTCCAGGACATAATTCTTCTGAGCAGCAATGAGGATAATCCTCAAGTTACGGACCCAGTCCGTGTAATTGCTACCATCATCTTTCAACTTTGCTTTCTCAAGGAACACATTAAAATTCAACAGAACAACAGCACGAGCCATCTATCTACAATCAACATAAGCAAGCAAGATACTATTAGGTACTAAGTTCATGATAAGTTTAAGTTCAATTAATCAAATTACTTAAGAACTCCCACTTAGATAGACATCCCTCTAATCCTCTAAGTGATCACGTGATCCAAATCAACTAAACCATAACCGATCATCACGTGAGATGGAGTAGTTTTCAATGGTGAACATCGTTATGTTGATCATATCTACTATATGATTCATGCTCGACCTTTCGGTCTCCATGTTCCGAGGCCATATCTGCATATGCTAGGTTCGTCAAGTTTAAACTGAGTATTCTGCGTGTGCAAAAACTGGCTTGCACCCGTTGTAGATGGACGTAGAGCTTATCACACCCGCTCATCACGTGGTGTCTGGGCACGACAAACTTTGGCAACGATGCATACTCAGGGAGAACACTTCTTGATAATTTAGTGAGAGATCATCTTATAATGCTACCGTCAATCAAAGCAAGATAAGATGCATAAAAGATAAACATCACATGCAATCAATATAAGTGATATGATATGGCCATCATCATCTTGTGCCTGTGATCTCCATCTCCGAAGCACCGTCATGATCACCATCGTCACCGGCGCGACACCTTGATCTCCATCGTAGCATCGTTGTCGTCTCGCCAACCTTATGCTTCTACGACTATCGCTACCGCTTAGTGATAAAGTAAAGCATTACATCGCGATTGCATTGCATACAATAAAGCGACAACCATATGGCTCCTGCCAGTTGCCGATAACTCGGTTACAAAACATGATCATCTCATACAATAAAATTCATCATCATGCCTTGACCATATCACATCACAACATGCCCTGCAAAAACAAGTTAGACGTCCTCTACTTTGTTGTTGCAAGTTTTACGTGGCTGCTACGGGCTTAAGCAAGAACCAATCTCACCTACACATCAAAAACCACAACGATAGTTTGTCAATTTGACTCCGTTTAACCTTCGCAAGGACCGGGCATAGCCATACTCGGTTCAACTAAAGTTGGAGAGACAGTCGCCCGCAAGCCACCTATGTGCAAAGCACGTCGGGGAACCGGTCTCGCGTAAGCGTACGCGTAATGTTGGTCCGGGTCGTCTCGTCCAACAATACCGCTGAACCAAAGTATGACATGCTGGTAGGCAGTATGACTTATATCGCCCACAACTCACTTGTGTTCTACTCGTGCATATAACATCAACATATAAAACCTAGGCTCGGATGCCACTGTTGGGGAATGTAGTAATTTCAAAATTTTCCTACGCACACGCAAGATCATGGTGATGCATAGCAACGAGAGGGGAGAGTGTTCTCTACGTACCCACGCAGACCGACTGCGGAAGCGTTGACGCAACGTAGAGGAAGTAGTCGTACGTCTTCCCGATCCGACCGATCCAAGCACCGTTACTCCTGCACCTCCGAGTTCTTAGCACACGTACAGCTCGATGACGATCCCCGGGCTCCGATCTAGCAAAGCGTCGGGGAGGAGTTCCGTCAGCACGACGGCGTGGTGACGATCTTGATGTTCTACCGTCGCAGGGCTTCGCCTAAGCACCGCTATAATATGATCGAGGTGGAATATGGTGGCAGGGGGCACCGCACACGGCTAAGGAACGATCTCAAGGATCAACTTGTGTGTCCTAGGGTGCCCCTGCCTCCGTATATAAAGGAGCCAAGGGGGAGGGGGCGGCCGGCCAAGGAGGGCGCGCCAAGGGAGTCCTACTCCCTCTGGGAGTAGGATTCCCCCCCAATCCTAGTTGGAATAGGATTCCTCGAGGGGGGAAAGAGAGAGAGAGGGGGCCGGCCACCTCTCCTTGTCCTAATAGGACTAGGGGAGGGGGGAGGCGCGCGGCCACCTTGGGCTTCCCCTTTCTCCTTTCCACTAAAGCCCACTAAGGCCCATATAGTTCCCGGGGGGGTTCCGGTAACCTCCCGGTACTCCGGTAAAATCCCGATTTCACCCGGAACACTTCCGATATCCAAACATAGGCTTCCAATATATCAATCTTTATGCCTCGACCATTTCGAGACTCCTCGTCATGTCCATGATCACATCCGGGACTCCGAACAATCTTCGGTACATCAAAATGCATAAACTCATAATAACTGTCATCGTAACGTTAAGCGTGCGGACCCTACGGTTCGAGAATAATGTAGACATGACCGAGACACGTCTCCGGTCAATAACCAATAGCGGGACCTGGATGCCCATATTGGCTCCTACATATTCTACGAAGATCTTTATCGGTCAGACCGCATAACAACATACGTTGTTCCCTTTGTCATTGGTATGTTACTTGCCCGAGATTCGATCGTCGGTATCCAATACCTAGTTCAATCTCGTTACTGGCAAGTCTCTTTACTCATTCTGTAATACATCATCCCGCAACTAACTCATTAGTTGCAATGCTTGCAAGGCTTATGTGATGTGCATTACCGAGAGGGTCCAGAGATACCTCTCCGACAATCGGAGTGACAAATCCTATTCTCGAAATACGCCAACCCAACATCTACCATTGGAGACACTTTTAGAGCTCCTTTATAATCACCCAGTTACGTTGTGACGTTTGGTAGCACACAAAGTGTTCCTCTGGCAAACGGGAGTTGCATAATCTCATAGTCATAGGAACATGTATAAGTCATGAAGAAAGCAATAGCAACATACTAAACGATCGGGTGCTAAGCTAATGGAATGGGTCATGTCAATCAGATCATTCAACTAATGATGTGACCTCGTTAATCAAATAACAACACTTTGTTCATGGTTAGGAAACATAACCATCTTTGATTAACGAGCTAGTCAAGTAGAGGCATACTAGTGACACTAAGTTTGTCTATGTATTCACACATGTATTATGTTTCCGGTTAATACAATTCTAGCATGAATAATAAACATTTATCATGATATAAGGAAATAAATAATAACTTTATTATTGCCTCTAAGGCATATTTCCTTCAGGGCAGCAGTAAGGTAGAATGGGCACTCGCATGAAAAATGGCTAAGGACTCAAAGCATAAAACATAGCTCAAGATGGCTTCCAGCCTTTGTCGCAAACCGATTCTCGGACAGTCGGATTGTCGCCTTCTATCCAACTTGCTCAAACAATCTTGAAATCGGCTAAGTACTTGCTTTCC
Source organism: Triticum urartu (assembly GCF_003073215.2). NCBI lineage: Eukaryota > Viridiplantae > Streptophyta > Magnoliopsida > Poales > Poaceae > Triticum > Triticum urartu. Next base: position 454,973,678 of record NC_053023.1, on the reverse strand, counting down.
CAAAGTAGCCTAGCACTTGATCCAGCAACAGTCCGCAGAGCAGCTGTCCGATTGGCAAGGCAGGCAACTAAGAGAAAGCGGCAAAGGAAAAAGCCAAAAGAACACTGAGCAAGAAAAGATATATATATATATATATATTTACATAACATAGGCCCTTGGCCGAATTGTCGAGTAGAGGTTCAAGATACACCCCGCGGGTGGAATTGTGCGAATTAACAAGTTCTTCAAAGACCACTGAAGCAGATAAAATAAAAGATACACCGGCAGCTTAGGAGGCAGCAGACGGATTCGGAGGTTCGGAGGAGGCGCCAGCGTTAGGCGTCGGGGTAGCCGGCTGGCTAGTCTCGGCTTGATCACCTCCGGCGGCAGTCGAGTCGGTTGCACGCGGCTCATTGCTGGAGGCGCGGTCGGGCTAAGGCTGGCCGTCTGCTCCGTCTTCTGGTGCCTCCGCCTCGTCCTCCTCCTCGACGCTGGAGCCAATCACCTCCGCCGAGTCTTCGCCGTAGTTTGGGTTCATCCCAAACCACTCCGGCGGTACCTCCTCGCCGTCTTCAGACCGCTCGGGGACGAAGATGCTGGTGTCGGTGTACTCGGCGATCGCCGCAGCACGTTTGACGAGGGCGTCTTCCGCAGCCGCCAGCTCCGACTGGGCCTCCGACCGAAGCGTGGCCAACCGGTCTAGATCCAGCCCCGGGTGCCACGCCTTGACAAACTCTAGGGCCTGACGCACTCCAGCCCAGGCCGAAGAGCCCTTCCAGGGCTCAAGATGACCAGCCGCGGCCTCCAGCCAGTTGGCCGTCAGGCTGGGGGTGTGTGGAGCCTGTATATCCGGCCAAAGGGCGGCAATCGCCTGGGCACCGACGCGCTGGAGCCGGCGCAGCATCCGGTGAGCCGGCCGGAGGCGAGCCTCGATGCTCAGGATGTGCTCGTCAAGAGTTCGTGGGGCATCGGCAGCGATCTCTGCGCCCTCCGCCCTCTGAATCTCACGGTCGGCCTCGATGGCTTGGATGGCGGCCTGCGACTGCCCAGGGAAGAAGTCTGCAAAGACACGAAGAAACGAAGAAGCTAGTCAAAAACCAGGAGTCGGCACGATCTAAGTCAACAACTCGAAGAAAGAAAATAAAGAGACTCACCATCAATGATGTCTTCAATCTCGTGGAAGCCAGAGGACAGCAGCGCCTCCTTGTCAGACCAGGAGGAGCGCTCACTCGCGAACTCGGCCAAGAGGGCGGTTCCGTCTCCTCCGCCTCCCTCTGCAACTTCACAAGCAGCTCCTTCTGCTCTGCCAACTGAGTGGCCAGCAGATCGTGCTCTGTGGCAAGCTTGCTGCACTCCTCCCCTTTGGCGCGCAGGGCGGAGTTGGCTTCGCTCAGCTGCTGTTGAAGAGCAGCGTTGGCTCCTGAAGAAAAGGAAGAAAGATAACAGTCATCAATAAAGTAGGTCGCCGGGGAGATCCGGCCCGACTGCTCAGGAGTCGGCCCGAATCTCGGGGACTACAGCCTGCGGGTGCGCTAGCGCGCCCCCGCAGAGAAGAAAAAAGGATTTACTCCGGCTCTCCGCCAAGTCGGCGGTCCGCTTGCCCAGCTCTTCAACGTTACGGTTGAGGGCAGTGACGCGGAGGTTGTGGTAATCCTGCGACAAGCATTTCAGACAAAGTTAGTACCCAGAAGCTCATCAATTGGAGTTCCGGGCCGCCTGCTCAGCAGCCGGCCCGAAACTCGGGGACTACACCCAGTGGGTGCGCTGGCGCGCCCCCACAGAGAGAAGCAAGAAAACAAAGACCAAAGGAAAGAAACATACCCAGACGGCTGCCCGCGACGCTAGGAACGCCTTGTTGCAACTCTGGAGACCGTCGCCCTCAGCACGGAGCTTCGCCTGGACGTCCAGGAGCCCCCGGTTCAGCGGCCCTGTGCCGCCGCCTCGCACCCACCCAACAGGTGCGGCGCTCATCGCTTCGGCATCTGGGGCCGCCGAGCTGGCGGTGCCGGCTTCCACGGGGCGGGGTGCCGAAGTCGCCTTCTCCAGACGACGGCGCGTTGGCGAGCCGACTTGGAGGAGTAGCCTCGCCACGGCCTCGTCTTCGGTCGGCAGCACCGGAGGGTCCGCTGGCTGCTCACCTTGCGCATCCGGAGTAGAGGGGTCGCCGCCTTCTCTCTTCTCGACGAGGTTCTCCCCTCCGGCTTCTCCAGTTGGCCCTGTGAACTCCGGAGGCGGCGGCGCAGAGTTCAGCAGGGTGACAAGCAAGGCCGACTGGCGGCGTGCGGCTTCCTCAGCCTGCTGCTTCGCCGCGGCGGCGGTTTCGGCCTCCTCTAGTTTTTTCTTAGCGGAGGCCTCCGCCCTGTCGGCCTCCGCCTTCTCCAGGCGGAGGGCCTCTTCTTCGTTGCGCCTCTCCCGCGCATTCCGCTCCGTCGCCTCCCGGAGGTTAGCAGCGGGGTCAATCCGCCGAGTGGTGGCGGACGTCTCCGCTGACCCCATGACGGAGGCGGCGGCGACCCGCTCAAGAGAGAGGGGAGCCCTGAAGAAAGAGGGGCAAACAAAGACTCAGACAAATCACGAAGAAAGAATAAAACTTTGAAGAACAGAATACTTACGCGGAGACCAACGGTGGCTTCTTCACTTCCTTACGGAAGTGGATGGCATTCGCGGCTGCCTCGTCCCGCCGGGTCGCCGCAGTCGAGCCCTTGGGCTTCTTCGGCCGACTGCCGAACAAGGTCGGCACGACCCTGCGCTTCTTCCCGCCGCCTGGAGCGCCCGGCGCGGCAGAAGAGCCCGCGCCAGGCTGGCTGGCTCCTGGCCGATGGCGAGGGGCGACTTCTCCCTCGGTGCTGTCTTCAGGCCAGTCGACGAAGGTAGCCGAAGGCCTGAAGTCGCCTGCTGTCCCTCCTCCTCCCTCGGCATCGTCTTCCTGAGCCGCCGCCCCCAGATCGGGGTCGTCGACGTCGCTCTCTGCCCGGTCGGCGACGAACTCACGGGCCGGCCCGAGGTGCCAGCTGGTGGATGAAGAAGGGGATTCTAACCAAAGCCGACTGGTCAAAACAAAACTCGGCAAGAAGAAGACAATCTAAACAAAGAAAAGAAAGGCGACTCACCATGGGCGGGGGGTTGGCGCGGGAGTGCGGCTCCTTGCCGAATCGCCAGTCCTCCGGGAGCCTGCTATCCGAGAGGTAGTTCACCATGAGGGCCACCTCTTCGTGAGGCATGTCCTTGGTGCACATCCGACTCGGGTCGCGGCACCCACTCATCTGGCTTATCATGTGAGGGCGGCCTTGGAGTGGGAGAACTCGGTGCGAGACGAAGGCGGCCAGCAGGTCTGGACCAGTCAGACCCTCCGACTGCGTCAGCACTCGGAGTCGCGTGATGGCGCCGGCTCCCGCACGCATCAGCGACCTGGCCCGGTACGACCAGTTGGACAGTCTCCCAGCCGGCGGGCCAGCTTCGAAAGCCGGCAGGTTGACCCAGTCGCCCCTCATGGCGACGTTCCTAATGTAGAAGTAGGATCTCTGCCACATCTTCACCGACTTTATCAGCGAGATGGAGGGGAAGGGGTTGTCGGCTCCTGACCTTCGCACGGTGATGAAGGCGCCGCATTGAGCTGGCACGCCCGCGGCCTGGGTGCCGAGCTTGGAGAAGAAGAACTCCCCCCAGAGCTCGATGGTGGGGAGGACTCCTAGGAAGCCCTCGCACAAGGCCACGAAGGCGGACAGCAGCACCACTGTGTTGGGGGTGAGGTGGTGCGGCTGGAGGCCGTAGAACTCCAAGAAAGACCGGAAAAAGCTGCTCGCCGGCAGCCCCAGCCCGCGCAGGCAGTGCGAGCAGAAGATGACCCGCTCGCCCTCCTGCGGGGCGGGGGAAATCTCCCCCTCCGGTGCAAGACGCACTTGCACGCGATCCTCGCCGGGAAGCCGACGGGTCCGGCGGAGGAACTCAATGTGGTCTTCATGAACCTCGGAACTGTCCCAGGTGCCGGAACGCACTGGGGGAGGCGCGGCAGCGGAGGAAGAACTCATCGCGAGCTGTCGCTGCAACGTTCGCCGGAGCTTGGGCGTGCGGCGGAGCGGAGAAGAGAAGAGGAAGGAGGAGTGCGAGGAGCGGCGAGGAGGAAGAGAACGAGGAGTAGTGGGAAGGAGGGGCGCGCGTGCCCCCCTCTTCCCCCTACTTATAGCCCTATGGGCTGCGAAGCCGAGGGGGCGAACGTGGGGATTTACTGCGCCCACAACCCCACGACCCCCACGATCCCCGTAAAGTTACTGCGCGCAGTAACTCCGCGGGAATCCCAACCATCCACCGGGGCCGCAGCGGATCCGCTTGGGCGCCGAGGCGCGGTAGTGGCGGGCCCCGCCTGTGGGCCTGTCTCGTCGCACGCATGGGCTGACAGGACGGCCTAGCCACGTGCCCTCGCGTGACAGGCCAAGAACGGGCGGCGGCCTGGAGGCTTAGCTAGCACATCACTTAAAATCCCGCCGCGATGTACGAAATACCGAGCAAGTCGAAATTGAGTGGAGTCCGGGTTGAGCAATTCCCACTCCTAGACGACCCGGCAGAAGTCAATCAAGACCATGTGTTGAGCACCCGGAAAGCGAAACTGCTGAGGCTTCTCGGCCGATCGTCCGTGGCGCCTCACCAGCTTCGGGGACTACTGTCGGAGTAATGGGCCATGGGTAGGCCAACCCGAGTCCCATAACCTTTCAAGACATCGGGGCAGGCTGCACCCCTCAAGACCCCGGGGCGAAGAGCCGCCTCCTGAGGAGTCAACGGCAGGGCGGCCGACTGCCCGCTCATGGCCGAGTCCCAGGGACGACTTCCAGAGAAGCCGGCTTTGGGGAGTCGGCCGACGACTCCAACAAACCGTGACCTCATCGGAGGGGACGGGGCAGGGGCGTGGCTACAGTGAAGCCCACTCCCCGCCCCTTACCAAGGGCAGGCATGGCCACAGCACACCGTACCCGGGAAGATCTCTGGGTGGCGTGGCACTGTTGCCCGGCCGGCCCTGACATCAGCACCACAGTACCAAGTCCTGCGCCCATGACGGCTTGTCTGTACGGCCTGGGGGCAGCGGGGCCCACCAGTCAGCGAGACCTGGGGAGACGGCGGGAGGACCGCTAGTCGGACCCGTCGGGAGTCGGCCCGGGGGAGTCGGCCGAGCCCTCCCCCGGGGCCCACGCGCCATTAATCAAGATGAGATGGGGAGTGGCCACAGTGATCGCCCGCTAGGCGGCGGGGCTGTTGCCACGACCCCATGACCAAGCCTGCGTCATCAGAAGCACGGCTACAGTAATCAGCGGCCGGCAAGACCCGCCCGCGGCGGACGCGGCCTGTCGGCTCCATACCAGACCAGTCGGCGGGGCCCACCAGTCGACGGGCCCCAGCAGTCGGTGGAGAAGTTGGAGGTCGGAGGCACTGACGGCGGGGCCCGCGCCCAGTCGAGTTACCATTGTACCCCTGGGGGGTAGGCCTATATAAACCCCCAGGGCACCCATGCAAGGGGTTGGATCCCAGTAGTTCTAGACCATACCAGATAGAAGGAGAGAGCTAGCCTTGCCCTCTTCTACCACCAGAAACAGCTCAAGGAGCAACCATGTAAACACTTGGCCATAGTGATCATGCGGAGACCCCGCAGAGCAGCAGTAGGGGTATTATCTCCCCGGAGAGCCCCGAAGCTGGGTAAGATTCACCGGCGTGCATGTCTTCGCCTCATCCCGTTTCTAGGCACCGGCGACGTTCTACTCGCCCCCACCATGATAAGCCATCCGTTGGCATATGTCGCACCAAACCCCCGACAAGCAGATCGAGAGTTACGCCCCTGACCACCAGGTCAGGTTTGGAAGCTTAAACTACACGGCCGATATCCGCAGAGACTTGATCTTCGACGGATTCAAGCCCCCGCTTAGTGCGCCACACGGTCACGATGAGCATGATTTAGCTCTGCCATCGGACAGTGTCCAGGAGATCGCGCCGGCAATCGCTCTGACCCTCAATTCGGAGCCAGTTGCGCCATCCATGGACGGGTGGATAGACCCCGCCACGGAGGCCGTATCCTCAGCGGCGATCAAGCCGAATATCGACCTTACCCTTCACGAGAGCCGTGATGCCAAGCTGCCGGATCCTTCGCCGGCCATGGACTCCGATCACCCTGCGCCCGTGCCTATCGAATCCGACTGGGTGCCGATCATGGAGTTTACGTCCACGGATATCTTTCAGCACTCGCCCTTCGGCGACATACTGAACTCATTAAGGTCTCTCTCCTTGTCAGGAGAGTCCCGGCCGAACTATGTCCGGCAGGATTGGGATGCGGATGATGAAGAAATTCGCCGCCCACCCACCACCCACTTAGTAGCCACTGTCGATGATTTAACTGACATGCTCGACTTCGACTCCGAAGACATCGACGACATGTACGACGATGCAGGAGGCGAACAAGAACCACTGCCCACAGGGCACTGGACAGCCACCTCATCATATGACATATATATGGTGGACACACCCAAAGAAGGCGATGGCGATGGGACAGCGGAGGATGACCCCTCCAAGAAGCAACCCAAGCGCCGACGTCAGCGGCGCCGCTCTAAGTCTCGCCAAAGCAAAAGCGGTGACACCGGCACAGGAGATAATAGCACTCCAGACAGTGCCGAAGACGACAACAATCCCCTCCAGCAAGATTTAGGGCAGGAGGATGGAGAAGCCAGCCCTCCTGAGAGAGCGGCAGATGGAGAGGCGGAGGATGATAATTACATGCCTCCCTCCGAAGACGAGGCAAGCCTCGACGATGACGAATTCGTCGTGCCTGAGGATCCCGTCGAACAAGAGCGCTTCAAGCGCCGGCTTATAGCCACGACAAATAGCCTTAAGAAAAAGCAACAACAACTTCAAGCTGATCAAGATTTGCTAGCTGACAGATGGACTGAAGTCCTTGCGGCCGAGGAATATAAACTCGAACGCCCCTCCAAGAGTTACCCAAAGCGCAGGTTGCTACCCCGACTGGAGGAGGAAGCACCAAAACCTACATCTCCAGCATATGACGCGGCTGATCGGCCACCTCGTGGCCGCGACAAAGAGGCATTTTAGCCAAAAGCTCAGCCCGCACCCCGACACCACTCAAATAAAAATGTCAAGACATGGGGAAATACGCCGGACCTGCGAGACGTATTGGAGGACAAAGCAAAACACGCAAGATCGATCTACGGATCGCGAGGGCGCGCCACTATGCGAGACGATAACCGTCACACCGGATACAGTAAAAGTAAGTCCGGCTGGGCCGAACACAGCGGACAAGACTCATTTAAGCCGTGTCGTGATATAGCCCAGTACAGAGGCGCCGCACACCCCCTATGCTTCACAGACGAAGTAATGGATCATCAAATCCCAGAGGGTTTCAAACCCGTAAATATAGAATCATACGACGGCACCCCCTATGCGCCACTATGCGGTATGGATCGAGGACTTCCTCCTGCACATCCACATGGCCCGCGGTGATGATCTACACGCCATCAAATACCTCCCACTCAAGCTCAAAGGACCAGCTCGGCATTGGCTCAACAGCCTGCCAGCAGAATCCATTGGCTGTTGGGAAGATCTGGAAGCCGCATTCCTTGACAACTTCCAGGGCACTTATGTGCGACCACCAGATGCCGATGACTTGAGCCACATAATTCAGCAGCCAGAGGAATCGGCCAGGCAATTCTGGACACGGTTCCTAACAAAGAAAAATCAAATCGTCGACTGTCCGGATGCAGAGGCCCTAGCAGCTTTTAAGCACAACATCCACGATGAGTGGCTCGCCCGACACCTTGGCCAGGAAAAGCCGAAATCTATGGCAGCCCTCATGACACTCATGACCCGCTTTTGCGCGGGAGAAGACAGCTGGCTGGCTCGCAGCAATAACATATCAAAGAACCATGGTACTTCGGATACCAAGGATGGCAATGGCAGGTCACGTCGCAACAAACATAAGCGCTGCATTAACAGCGACAATACCGAGGATACGGCAGTCAATGCCGGATTCAGAGGCTCTAAACCCGGTTAGCGAAAAATCCGTTCAAAAGAAGCACTCCGGGCCCATTGAGTTTGGACCGTATACTCGATCGCTCATGTCAAATACACGGCACCCCCGACAAGCCAGCCAACCACACCAACAGGGATTGTTGAGTGTTCGAGCAGGCCGGCAAGTTAAATGTCGAAAACAAAGATAAGGGGTCACATAGCGATGACGAGGAGGAGCCCCGGCAGCCGAACACCGGAGGACAGAAGAGGTTCCCCCCACAAGTGCGGATGATGAACATGATATACGCAATCCACATCCCCAAGAGGGAGCGGAAGCGTGCGCTAAGGGACGTATATGCGTTGGAGTCAGTCGCCCCAAAGTTCAACCCATGGTCCTCCTGTCCGATCACCTTTGATCGCAGGTACCACCCCACTAGTATCCGTCATGGCGGATTCGCCGCACTGGTCTTAGACCCAATCATCGACGGATTTCACCTCACTCGAGTCCTTATGGACGGTGGCAGCAGCCTGAACCTGCTTTATCAGGACACAGTGCGCAAAATGGGCATAGACCCCTCAAGGATCAAACCCACAAAAACAACCTTTAAAGGCGTCATACCAGGTGTAGAGGCCCATTGCACGGGCTCAGTCATGCTGGAAGTGGTCTTCGGATCCCCGGATAACTTCCGAAGCGAGGAGTTAATCTTCGATATAGTCCCGTTCCGCAGTGGCTATCATGCACTGCTCGGGCGAACCGCATTTGCGAGATTCAATGTGGTACCGCATTATGCGTACCTCAAGCTCAAGATGCCCGGACCTCGGGGGGTCATCATAGTCAATGGAAACACAGAGCGCTCTCTCCGCACGGAGGAGCACACTGCGGCCCTCGCAGCAGAAGCACAAAGCAGCCTCTTAAGGCAATCCACCAGTTCGGCGATTAAAGACCTGGACTCCTTCAAGCGCGCCCGGAGTAATCGGCAGTAAGACCGCCTGGCACGTTCCGAGCTCGCATAGCAATGCGGCCCCCACCCCAGTCCCAGCCAAACGGAAAAATCCGTGCCCCGCGTACATAATTACGCATTGAAAATACCATGGGCACAGGTGGGGAGGGGGGCACGACTACGGCACGCCCCAAGACGCGGCTCAACCGCACTAGGGGCTTCCCGCCTTATTATTTTTTCTCTCTTTTAGGACTTTAAGCTTTGGAAACCCCGTCCGGCAGTACAGTTGTCGGACACGTGATGCAACAACCAAGGAGGCAGAAAGCTACGTCGCACCATGGAACTCCCAGGTGGTATCTGACAACGAGTGAAATACCTACTTTACATACCATTCCTCAGCTTGCCCTTGGAGGGGACATGTCAAATAGTCCTACTTTTTGCTTATCGCACTACTTGTATCATTCTACTTTAACGCACCTTTTTGAATAAACAATGCATAACGCTAGACTATTATCGCATTCTCTATTCTTCTTTATATATATATATGTTCATTCATGACATTCAACACCCGTACACTCTGGTACGGCCAATACGCTAGGGGCTTAAGCATACCCCATAATACGACGTGAGAAGTCCGAACACTTTCGACAGTGCGGCACCCCGAACTTATAGCATTATATGCATCAGCTCCGAATCATGTCTTGGGTCAATAGTTGGGTTTGCCCGGCTCCCATGTTTTGGTACCTTACGTTCCGCTATATTGGCTTAGGTAGCACTGGGAGAACTACTGCGATTGTGCCCCGGTTAAGCTGGGCTAAGCACCTCAGTAGAGAACGCTAAAACTGACTGTCATGATAAGGCGAGAGACTGGTCACTATTCGAGAGGTTTTGAGTCCCTAAAGACTTATGCCGCTTAGAGCGAGGAGTCGGCTTTGTCCGGCTTAAGGCGTGTACAATGCCCCAAATTCGGCCTTCCGAATACTAGGGGCTTCACCAAAATTTAAAATTGTAGAATTCTATGGCTAAGTGAGAGTGATAAAGCATTATAGTCCGGTTGCCTTGTTCGTTGTGCTGAGCACCTCCCTCGAAGGACCCAACAATGGGAAAAAGAGTGCTCAGGTTTATCCCAAACACCCCAGCACTCGTGGCATGGGGGCAGAAGCCGACGACTGGCCATGTCTCAGATTTGATAAACAGCCGCACAGAAGGTAATATTTTAAATTCAAACAAGCGTTGCATAGCGCATATGAACAAGTTTTCATAATACAGGATCACACGAGCAGGTTCATTCAAAAATTACATCTTTTGTACACTCGTCCGCCACAAGACGGGCACCCTTCAGGACACCCTCATAATACATCTCGGGGTGGCGATGCTCCTTGCCCTCCGGCGGCCCCTCCTTCACCAGCTTCTCAGCGTCCATCTTGGCCTAGTGCACCTTCGCACGGGCAAAGGCCCGGTGTGCACCCTCGATGCAGACGGACCGCTTTATGGACTCCAGCCATGGGCAGGCATCCATATGCCGCCTCACCAGGCCAAAGTAGCTATTGAGAAGGGAGTCGTCAGGCCACATCCGGACTATAAGGCCCCTCATGGCTTGTTCGGCCGCCTTGTGCAGCTCGACCAGTTGCTTCAGCTGGTCACTCATAGGCATCGGGTGTTCGGTCCCAGTATACTGAGAACAGAACAGCTTCTCCGTCGAGCTTCCCTCCTCGGCCTGGTAAAACATCACAACATCCGACACGCTGCGGGGCAAATCTGCGAATGCTCCTGGAGAGCTCCGGACTCGGGTAAGTAACAAGTAATTTACATTCACATGCTTGCTTTGCATATTGAATGCCTTACCCGCCGCTATCTTCCTCATCGCCTCAATCTCCTGGAGGGCCTTTTGGGCTTCAGCCTTGGCATTCTTTGCGCTCTTGAGGGCCGCGGCAAGCTCAGACTCTCACGTCTTTGAGTCAAGCTCCAAAGCCTCGTGCTTCGTCACGAGAGCCTGGAGCTCTTGCTGCACCTCGCCCACCCGTGCCTCTTGCTTTTCCCGCTCGGTGCGCTCCTTGGCCGCTTTGTCTTCGGCCTCAGACAACGCTTGCTTTAGGGTCGCCACTTCGGTCGTGGCCCCTGGTACATTCATGATGATCCTGTCATTTCGCAACCACATTTTCTTTTATATATACAGACAAGGTATTACTTACCTTTGTTCTCCTCGATCTGCCTCTTGGCAAGGCCGAGCTCTTTCTCGGACCCCTCGAGGTCCTGCTTCAGTGCGGCGACCTCCGCAGTCAGTGCGGCAGAGGTCAGCAGCGAAGCCTGCATACGCATACAAACATACTTATATTAGTCTCCTGCATATATTATTTGATCCTCTATTCGGCTTTTCTTTGTGAACGCCAAACAGAGCATCAGGGGCTAATGTCTATGCGGTAATATTTTTCCTATATTTTAAATACTTACCTCAAAGCCTGTTAGAAGGCTGGCACAGGCTTCAAGAGCGGATTGAACCTTCTTGATCACCGCACTCATAATAGTGCGGTGCTCTTCGTCGATGGAAGCGCCGTGAAGCGCTCCCAGCAGGGTGTCCGGTGCCTCTGGATGGACAGAGGCCACCGGCACGGGCGTCTTGCCCCTTTTGGAAGGGGACCGCCTGCCCGAGTCCGGAACCACTGGAGGTTCCGGCACGGTGTTCGGTTGAGAGCCGAACTTAGAGCCCCCGGGAGCCTTGCTCCCTTTGCTCTTGGAGTCCAGAAGGTCGCCTAGAGGCGCCTCCGGGACTGTCTCCCCCCGGCTCGGTGCCCCTTGAGACAATACCTCGGCATTGTCTGTAGGGCAAGGGGAGGAGGCGGTCGGAAGTGGATCGCTATCCATATCCGACGAGTCCAAGGAACCGTCCGATAAGGATACATCGATACGGGCTTGGGCGGTCTGCATAATCATATTCGGCGTTAGGAGAAGAAGTGCGACAAAGGTATGCTATGAGTTACTCTAGTATCCGATTACTTACGACTTCGCCAGGGGCTTGGCCCTGAGCAGCCACTCGTCTTCGCCTTCGGCGACGGTGGTGGAGCAGTCCGGAAGGAGAGTCCTTCCTTTCTTGGACCCTTCGGCCTCCCTGGTTGGGGCGGCCTTCCTTTTCTTGTCTCCCCCTTCCGGAGGGGGAGCATCTTCATCTTCCTCCTCCTCATTTTCATGGGAGGAGTGCGTCTCAGAGTTATCGAACGATGAGTCCGATACCATCTGGAGCCGGGAACTCTTTCGGGTTCCCTTGGACTTCTTCTTGGTCTTATCCGACACCTTATAAGGAATAGGAGTCCGCATCTCCGTCAGGAGAGCGTCCGCAGTGTCTTCGGGCAGAGGGGCCGGACAGTCAATCTTCTCCGATGCCTCCACCCAGTCATGTTAAAGGCATGGGAGCTCAGACCCCGCACATGGTTAAGCTATGGGAAATAAATATCCTACCAGATGTACAGAACTTACCGGATTCGCAGGGCGCTTCGCGCTTAGCCCGCGGTCCTCGGTAAGAGAGGGAGGGACCTCGGCGCCCTTCAACAGCACCCTCCAGACGTCCTTATGCGTCGTGTAGAAGAGCTCATGTAGAGTCTGGTGCTGGGCCGGATCGAACTCCCATAAGTTGAAATCCCGTTGTTGACACGGGAGGATCTGGCGGAAGAGCATAACCTGGACTATGTTG